>NW_028279583.1:0-282567 GCF_059751315.1 Micrasema longulum | reverse complement strand
ATATCACCCCCCATTTCCCCCCCCTGCCTATATTTGAACATCTAGATTCCTTCAATTCTTTCATCTGTTGATGTTTAAGAAGTTAAAGAGCTGAAACCTTTATTTATGCGGGTGAGATTCATCTGTTGTGTGTAAATTATTTTGAAATACAAATGTACCTATTTTGTAAAAGAAATTACACCCCCCCCCATTATAACCTTTTCAGCCGCCACTGGTATTCACTCTACAAACATTAACAGAAGGAAGAATATGAGGAATTTATGATGTTTTAATATTGGCAGAATGGTGAATGTTTCACAGTATGTAAAGCGGCCACTTTAACCAGCCAATGACAGCCCTATAGATGCCTATACTTCTATTTTTACTTCTCTTAAATGTTATTCATCTATGTTGTAACTTATATGTAATGAGAAACGTTAGTGTAAATATATAAATTATATTAATATCAAATTTGTATGTAGTTGTAATATTAATTTATTTTTTTCTGAATAAAATAAAATATGTATTAAGATTTTCTACAGTTTTTTTGGCCACAAAGTTAATGTTTTAAATATCTATTTTATTCCATTTATTTATTCATATACATAAATAACAAAAAAAAAACAATAATGTATCCCAAACTCTATGAGGTTAAAAGCCCTGTGTTGAGTTGAATACAACAAAATGGAAAGTGGAAGCATGCATATTACTAAAGAATACGAAAAATAAAAATTATTACACAAACATTAATAATATTGAAATTTAAGCATTACTCCACATGCCAACTGTAGGGGAGCGTGTGTTAGGGGTTGTGTGGCTTCCCTGACTAATCTTTTGATAGCAAAGTATTGCTTTCATCAAACACATACAAACGGGATAAATTTTTTTAAACTTAAAAAATGTTTTCAGAACTATTTAAATATCATCATCATACTGTATGTACACGATAGTTCATAGGGCACAGTATTTTATCACTGAATATATTTTTTCATTGGATTTAGACTACGAGGTGTACATTCAACAACAACAACAACAACAAACCATCACGCCGTTTCCCCGTAGGGGTAGGCAGAGAGGATAGAACGCCATAACACTCTATCTTGGCATACAGACCTCGCTTCCTCTACATTCATACATCTTCTTATGCACGCACGCCGATTATTCCTACTTTTGACATGTCCATCTTCAAGTATTTGATGGACTTGATCGTGCCATGTCTTTCTCGGTCTTCCTCGTTTTCTGCATCCATCAACATTTGCATCTTAGATCCTTTTAACCGCTCTTTTGCTGTCCATGCCGCACCCCTTTATTGATTCTGTCGATAATGCATGTCTCAGCCTTACACAGTTCACGGATCTCGACATTTGTCACCTATCATACGTCATTTTACCACACATTCACCCGAGGGATCGCATTTCGACAGCATTTAACCTACTTTCATCATCATTTTTCCAATTCCATACTTCGCTCCCATACATTAGAGTTGGAACTAGAACTCCGTTGTGAACTGCTAGTTTAGCCTCCTGCGGTAAACATTTGTTTGCCAAAGTAGATTTTAGTGCACTGTTCACCCTGTTCCCGGCACTCACCCTCCTTTCAATATCTTTATCGGCCTTTCCGTCTCTAGTAAACATACTTCCCAGGTACACAAATTCTTCTACCTGATTCAGAATATCTCCGTTCACGCTGATCTCACATTTAGTTATATTTTCATCCCTTTCAAAAACCATCACTTTCGATTTATCAACATTCATAAGCAAATCGCTTATGAATGTACATTCTGTATATGTAATTTTTAAAAATTGTAGAAAAATCTGCATTTTTTTCATGTATGAGAGCGAAGTATGAAATTGGAAAAATGATGATGAAAGTAGGTTAAATGCTGTCGAAATGCGATCCCTCGGGTGAATGTGTGGTAAAATGACGTATGATAGGTGACAAAGGCATAATGATATGGCATAAGGCATATGATAGGCTAACTATACAGATTCTTTACAAATCAGCTAAAGAATCTGTATAGTTAGCCTATGCTTTTTACTTAATCTAAAAAATCTATCATCTGTCTTTGCTGCTTATTTCTGTTCCTTATATTTTTTTATTCCTTTGTAAAAATTTCTTTTAATTGTAATGTTTATAATGGACTTTGTCCGTAAATAAATAAATAAATAAATAAATAAATAAATAAATGTCGAGATCCGTGAACTGTGTAAGGCTGAGACATGCATTATCGACAGAATCAATAAAGGGGTGCGGCATGGACAGCAAAAGAGCGGTTAAAAGGATCTACGATGCAAATGTTGATGGATGCAGAAAACGAGGAAGATTGAGAAAGACATGGCACGATCCAGTCCATCAAATACTTGAAGATTGACATGTCAAAAGTAGGAATAATCGGCGTGCGTTCATATGAAGATGTATGAATGTAGGGGAAGCGAGGTCTGTATGCAAAGATAGAGTGATATGGCGTTCTATCCTTTCTGCCTACCCCTACAGGGTAACGACGTGATGTTTTGTTGTTTTTGTTGTTGTTATTATTCTTAATTTATTGCGATATAGACGAAAAACATTTTTGAGAAGGGAATATGGAAGTATAGGTATTTACAAGACTGTCATTGGCTGATTTTAGTGGCCACTTTACACACTTTGTAACATTTACCATACTGTCGATGTTGAAACATCCACATTTATTTATTTTGGTTAAAAAACAATAAACAATACATTGGTATAATAAGCACAAATTGTTATTTTAGGTATTGCTCATAAATTATATGTTTACACAGCATGCCTAAATAACGAAAAAAAAGTTAATAATACAATTATTTATTTTAATTGGCTAACTTTATTAAATTTTATGACGGTTTGAAAAGTTATTAGAGTAAATTATTACTAACAGGTCATTACAAATTATTTTACCAAGCTAATATAGAGACTATTTGATTTTATAAGTTGCGTTATAGTTTTCCTATAACGATATCAGCATTACTTTCTTCATTATATATATTATATAATTTTAACATACGTATAATGCATTAAAGTGCGCCATATTATTATTAAAGGTTGGAAGATAAAATGTTGTCTACGATCTCAATCGCCGACTGGAAACATTCAGGGGTACATTCTCTAAACAAAATGTAGAATCAACATTGAAATTAATTATTTTACTAAGATATATCAAGTCTAAAATCTGTCTCCTAAATTTCTATTTATCTAGACTCACTAGATACTCCACCCTGATGCTGCGAAAAAAAATATAACCTTCGGTCAAAGAGGATTGGCCTACTACTCGGTTAAAGTGTACAATCTACTTCCATTATCCATAAGACTGACCATTGACTTTTAACTTTCAATTTGATTTTTAATTTTGTCTTTCAATTTTAACTTTTAATTTAAATTTTCAACTTAATTTTAATTTAAACTTTTCATTTTAATTTTAACTTTTACTTTTAATTTTAAACATTTGATTTCAACTCTTAATTTATACTTACCTACATCTACTACCTGCATCGAATAATTTATTGTTGGTAGTGATTTTTTACAATTAAATTGAAATGTTCATGGAAGCAGAGAGAGAGGGAGGAAAGTAGAGTAGCTTTACAATGTCTTCTCCTTTTTATAAACTTTTTATGTAATATTTTTATTTTTACATTTTTAGAATTAAATTGTTTTTCCCCTCTCCTCCTGCATTCATAATAAATTAGTGTGAAATCTGTAATTGGTCTTACTTTTTTTTATTGTTCTTTTGTACCTTGTTTTATATAAAGACTGTATGATTTCATTAATAAATAAATAAATAAGGACAATTAGTAAGTTCTCACAGTATAAAATTGCTATTGCTATGAGTGGATCAAGCCAAATAAGTAAAATGTGTGTACTGTTTATTAAATTTGTTCTATTGGTCTATATAAATTGGTTATGATTGTCAAGTAAATGACAGCATTTATCGATATTATTCCTGGCCGATTACCTTTCGTTCTCATCCTTCCTTTGACCTATCCTTATGGTACCTACCTAACATCAAGAAAGAAGATATTCAAAATTAGAAGATTCGGATTTAGAACAAAAACAATACAACATTTTGACTTGACATAAAATCGGATAAAAAGTGGTTAGAATCGTCGCGCGTCGAGAAAAACATTGTTAAATTAAAGTTCATTTGTGATCCAGTGCCAGAAATAAAAGAACATTCAGATTATATTAAAGGTAGGTATCCACTCCATGTACCTATTTCTTTCTCAAATGTTTCCAATTCACAAAACTGAATTAAATTTCGATTTTCATTTACAGTCCGCCTTTTCGTTAACAATGATTATTTTAGTTTTTATTGTTTATTATGTTAACTTTGTTAAATGGCTAATCTTAGGCATGTTTCACATTTTGTAAAATGTTCCCCTCGGCACTCCAAAAATGTTCTAGGCGCTGATAAGACTTAGCCCCGTATGCAGAGGCAAACCTTAAGGTGAGGAAAGTACATTCTATTGTCTTCACCTTCGGGTTATTCTTTGCATTTGAAATTAGAATGTACTTTCCTCACCTTAAGTTTTGTCGTGAGGTGACTCATTTCCCATTAAATTTAGTACATATAGAACGGCTCTTCTTCTTTATTTCATTGGTAATAGTTCTAGGTAACTATTTGTTACTATTGTTAAAAATTTGTTTTAAACTTCTTTATTAGTGTTTTTTTTTGTCTTTTTTCATTTCTTTTCTTGAATTAATTTATAAATAAAAAATATTTCTCTTTATCATTTTTTTTACATCATTATATATTTTTATACATAAACATATACTATTTAACTAAATATTAGTTTTCAATAATAATACATACATTTTATTTTTTTAAATGTTATTCAAAATAGTTTTTTTTAAACTGGTTTAAAGTATTTTTAATACCAATTTATCTTTTTTTATCGATAATTCTACAACTGGTAATATTTTATTCTTTTATATAGTTTATATTTCTTAGATTTTCTTAATTAATAATATTGTTTTAAATGCTCTGTATTACTTATGCTTACATGTATGTATATTTAATTGTATTTGTAACTAATATTTAAAAGGCACTAAGTGCCGTTTATGTTAATAAAATAAAAATAAAATAAAATAAATAAATAAATTATGTTTATTTCTTTAAAAATATTTCTTAAAGAATCGCGAAAATTTAAGTTGTAAATAACTCTCACTACCCTCTTTTGCAAAACAAAAACTGCGGAAATATCGGCAGCCCGACCCCACACTAAAACGCCATTAGACATAATAGTGTGAAAGTAGCTAAAATAGATTATTCTCGCTGTAGCTACATCAGTTATTAGTTGGATCTTCCTGACGGCGTATGCTGCTGCGCTAAGTCTTGCCGCTAAAGCTTTTACAGTTACAGACTACAGCTCCAAATTCCAAATTACTACGAACTAATAAATTGTATAAACAAATTATCAATGATCCATATCCTCATTTCCTCAAATCATTAATCTGTTGACTTTTGTGGAGTAAAAGAGCTGAAACCTTGATACAAATTCTTCTTCTTTTTCTCGGTTAAGATCGATTATTCTGGTATCAGCTAAAAGCTAACTTCTGAGACTTTGAGTTTCAGCTGCTCTCCTCTCTTCGGTGGTCTTCCGGGCAGACGGCAAACGGCCGGGATTTCGTGGGCCGTGGTATAGGGAATTTTGAAGCTGTCCATTAATAGAATTACTGACGTAATCTCTCCATAATCTATTTACTATGCGCTGGGTATCGCAATTCCGTCTAACTTCTTGACTCTAGATTCTGCCTCTTTGGAGTTTCCCTGCGATTGCCTTTAGTACTTTCATCTCTGACGTTCCGTGCAGTTATTTGGTTTTTCTATATAGTTTTTCTACTTGGTTTTTCGTATTTTTTCTTTTCTCTCTATCTATCCTTGCCTTTCTCGTATTCACCATGATCGGTCTGACGCACGTTTTGTATATCCGAATAATTTTTCAATAATCATGTGTTCATTGTGCCATACGACATTTCTTCGGCATCCAGATATTAACTAACTGGTATGGATATGTTCTCATCATCACTATGGCAGCATCATCTACGTGTCAAATTAATTGACACGTGATGATAAAAAACGTTTTTTTTATTTATTTTTTCTGCTTGTGTAAGAAAAGTTTTTGACGAATATACAGGGTGTTCTTTAAACCCTGTCACATCCGAAACTACGATGATCAGTATGGGCAAGAAGACATATTGCACACTTAAAAAAATATTTGGAACAAAGTTTTTTTTTTTAAATAAACTGTTTAAAAAAACCAATAGTTGCATTCTTCTGTATGGGAGAAGTGAGGGAAACGCGGCCGCATATCAGACTCCCCCCTCTCCCCTTCCTCTTTACTCCACTGCAGAAGTAAGCAACAATTTGCTTTTTTGATATTTAATTTTTTTAAATATTATTCATTCTAAAAATTATTTTAATGTCCCAATATGTCTTCTTGCTCATACTAATCATCGTGGTTTCGGATGTGACAGGGTTTAATGAACACCCTGTATTATTGTGTGTTTTTGTTGTTCTCAATTTTTAAGTGTTAATATTATTTATGCCCCGAATTGAGTTGTTGTAACTCCTGGGAATGAAATTCAACATATCACACTTGCAAAATACTTTGTATTAAATGATTTTTTAAAAATATTGATCAAATAATTTTTCCTATTGAACTTAACGTTTCAATATTTTATTTATTTACGTTACAATATTTTATGTTTATGTCTTGCTAACCATAGTTAAAATAATTAGAAGGAACATTTATTTTGCAGTTAATATAAGCCTTGTACATATGAACAAGGCAAAAAATAAGCGAATCCCATTTTAAAAAAATAATAAAAATACCCCTTTGTTATAAAGGATGAAGGAACTGAATAATTTCGATGGCACTGTATTTGCTTAAGTTCGTTTTCCAGTTAGAAGGATTTCAAAGCACCGACTGGTTAAGTTTGAATGGAAATTACATTTGAACTTGTGACGTCATAATACGCTTATTTAAATCCATTTTGGTCTAGAGCAAAATACATGCGACAGTAACGTACGTTTTGATATCTTTATATATACAATACTTACTTATAGATTCAAAAACTACTCTTACTCAAATGAAAGACATAACCCCCACAATACATCACATACAAATAATATAATCACTAGATCCTCAACACATAGACAACTTAAACAAATACAAGCTTATACCACCTTTGGACAAAGAGATTTTGAGTATTATTCGATTAAAATCTATAACCTATTCCACTATCTATTAAAGCAATTAGTAATGAGAAAATGTTTAAAAAGGCTATAAAAAAATGGATAGTGGAGCTAGGTCGAAGTAAAATGGATTGTCTCATTCGCCCATACCAATGCTGAATCAACTGCTCCACAACTGTATAGCTTATGTTAGGTTTTTGTTATTTTCATTGTGTGTTTTGTAATATAAATAATATAGATGTACATAAATACCTTGTTTTTAAAACTGTCTGAATATTTGTTAATTATGTTTGATTTTTAAGTTAGTCTTCTTTGTTTATTCTCAAATGTAATTTCATAAGACTAAATTGTCAAGTGTCCTCGGCACGGGAAACCCCAGTGAGGACACATTATTTTTATTATTAATTATAGTTTGTAAGCGAAAAATATGAATAAATAAATACATATAATTCTTCTGTACGTGTGATGTCAGTTAACTCCTAAACGGCTTAACCGATTCACGTGCGGTTTTTTTGCAAAACAATGAACTTTGCGCTGCGCATGTTTGTAGATCTTAAAATCTTCAATAAATATGTTTAAAAAAGCTAGGAGCATAAATGTTTTATTCATCGACTCACCAGGGCTGCATTTGGAGAGAATTCAAAAACTAAAAAAATGGGATGTTATTTTTTTGCAAATAAAAAAGTTTGTATTTGAGTGTGTACAAACACCATATCTAGATACATTCTTCAATTCAATATTTGAATATGAATAATTTTTAGTTTATTATTCGATCATTGACAAGTACCTAGGTACCTACTTATCAATGAATAGTCTTTTTCCAAGCTAATAGCAGGCAAGTCAACCTTCGGACAGCAAAATGTCTGTCGGGTCCGCTAGTACTATTATATATTTGATTAAAAAAAGGGAATATTTTAAAGACGAAACTAATTGGTTTTAAAGAAAAAACTTTTTAAAAGACTTTCAAACTTCCAAAAAAAAATATTTGTAAGTTTTGCGATTTTTAAATTATTCCGTTTGCGACGTCACAAGTTCTCTACGGTGAGTTCTGCTGAATTGTGAAATAGCTTCCCGTAAACCGGAAATCTATCACAACCCTATCATTGGTTGATTCGCAAGAACTCGTGACGTCAGTCAAAGTAGTTGATTTTTATTAAATTCGCCATTCAACTAAATGCTCTTATAAATTATTATGAAAATAAAAGTTTGTAATTAGTGTTAGCGTAGAACTTCCCAACTGTGTACCAAATTTAGTTTATTTTTACAAATAACTACCTTGTTTATGTATTAATAATTTTTTTAGTTTTTTTTTAAAATAAAAGACTATCTACAAAATATTCTGAAATTGCAATTTGTTGAAAATATTCATTGGAAGTATTTTTGAATATTTTTCTAAAAGTGGTATATAGGTAGGCATCGAAGTTCCCGACTATGTACCACCTTGGAAATTATCACTTTATTTCACAAAAAACATGTCTTCTTCATAGTTGTAACGCTAAATGTCAACACTGTATTCAAGTTACAAATATTATTGAAAATATAAACACAGTATTATGTATCTTTTTTGGGTGATACCGTGTATGTTGGATTTGATACAACGTTTCGGCTACCATTGCAGGAGCCATCTTCAGGGAAAACTGTGTGTTTTATAGAGAAATGTATGTGTTTATGTACTAGTAAATTGTACCGTGTCACAGTCAGCAGTAGGCACATTTCTAGTTTTGTAGGAAAGAATAATTATGTTACTAGAAATGTGCCTACTGCTGACTGTGACACGGTACAAATTACTAGTACATAAACACATACATTTCTCTATAAAACACACAGTTTTCCCTGAAGATGGCTCCTGCAATGGTAGCCGAAACGTCGGATCAAATCCAACATACACGGTATCACCCAAAAAAGATACATAATATTGATAACAGGTACCGTGAAAACCTTCGCACCTATATAAACACAGCTTTATAAATAAAAGTAATTTATTAATACAAGATAATAAAAGTCTTATTTGCAAAAATAACAGAATACTTGAGAAATTATAAAACCTAATTAGACAGTTACATAATTGAACTGAAAAGGGGTATGAAGGTATCATGGAATTAATGAAAGTAACGAAAATCCAAACAAGAATCCCAATCAAGGAATTTTGTATGCTGGCCTGGTAGAAGAGATCTTTTCTGGGGTTTGTGTTTTCTGTATAATATCTTTGCTTTTTTAAATTGAAGAGTCTTCCTTGGCTGGCCAAAACCAATGATGATTTATTCCGCATCTGGACATGCAATTTACCATAATTTCAGCATCATCATATTTGATTTCTTTGCCCTGGCTGATTATCTCCCTCGAATAGCACAAGTTAGATGTGTGAGCACTCTGACATTTCATGAACACATAGAGACAATCAGTGGTAATGCACTGAAGATGTTAGGATTTGTTCTGCGTACTGCCAGGGTTTTCGAAAACACCCGCGTACTGAGAACTCTTTGCAACTCCTCGGTGTGAAGTAGACTCGAGAGTGGCTCGATGATTTGGGGGCCACATGAACTGAAGTACTCTCTTATGATAGAGAAAATCCAAAAGAAGTTTCTTAGATATCTCTACATGAGAGAGTGCGGGTATTATGTATCACTCTCTTAATACCCATACGCAATTCCTCTTTCTTCTCTAACTCATATAGTGTCCATGCGGCTCGACTGTGGAATCATCTCCCATCCACCATCAAAGATGTTACTACATTATCTCTGTTTAAATCACGTCTGAAAAAACATCTCCTTTCTCTTCCTTAATCTCTCCTCCTTTCCTTTTTCCTCTTTCCGCTTTTTTCCTTTTTCCCATTGAGTAATAGTTTTGTTTTAAGGTAATTTATAAACAAATACGTTTATTTCTATTTTTATAAATTTTTAACTTTTTAATCTTTTTTTTTCTATTGAATATGTTCTGTAACTTGAATTATAAAAATAAAACTTTTATTTTATTGGTTGGTTGGAAGAAATTGCCATTTGGTACAAATAACATTATGTACAAAAAGTTAAATAAATAAATAATAAATAAAATTATCCTCGGCTCTACCCGACCGAGTTTCTCCAGGGTATGCTTGGCTACAACAGTTTAGAGACTAGAAGGAATGTGTATTTGACTACGCATTTTTATCGATTGTTGCGCGGTATGGTCGATAATTCTGAAATTATGATGAGCATTGGTTTGAATGTTCCTGATAATTACCTAAGACAGCGTCAGCATAGATTGTTTCATATTCTGATATTCAGGACCAATCCTGCCTATGGTTATGCCTGTTGGAAGGGCTACCGCTATGCTGAACAACATCGCTCTGGATATGATCTGTTCCATGTATCCGAAGGGGTTTTCCTGAGCAGTATTCTTCTACTACTTTGACATGAGTGTCTTTCGTATATATTTTTTTCTTTTTTATAATATGTACGTATTGAATATATTTTTGTAATGTTTATGTTATATTTAAAATAAATTAATTGAATTGAATTGAAGAGCGTAGTCATTCACTTGTAATGTTTCTTTGTTATTCATTCGTTGATGTTCATGTGTAGATTCATCACAACTTTTCGGGTTTAAATTTGAGTCTGCTTCAGACAGTAACGGTGGTTCTTCCTCTTCAGACTCACTACTCTCATCAGATTAATCCTTTACGTTGGCGCTTTGTAGCACCTACTTTCCTCCGGTTCGTTTAAGATATTATAATAACAACGGATTCAGTATTGATGTAGACATTTTTAACTGCACGTTGCATTTTTACAGAAAATTTCTTCATGGGGTCGATTATTTGGGATAGTTGCTGAATGTGCATCTTGAGTGGTTTAGTAATGTATCTGTTTGTGTATTATATGCGCGTTCATGCGTGTGCGTGGATGGCTCGGAGTGTACATTCGGTATTTTTATTTATTTTTAATTTATTACCTTCATGGAAAACGCAAATGTCAACAATTATTCTTTTCTCACTTAAAATGCTTATTTATTTTTTATTTTTTGTCACATTTAATGTAAATATCTTTTAAATTTATGAAAACTTAGTTGTTGTTTTTAATACTTATTTTGGATGACTGTATGTTTTCTGAATAAAATAAAATAATCCGAAAAAAAAGGTACCCATATAATAAAATATATATAAGCAGGTAGATACTTTTTAGATACAACCTAACACTTTTTACTTTTCCGAAAAATAATTGAACGCAGTTATGCAGAAAGCAGCCAGTCCACAATTTTGAAAAAATGAGATATTACTCTTATCTATGTTCTGCTAAAATCAGCCAGACCACTTTCGCACAAAAAACTGTATTAATCACCTTCTGAAAATAGCGTTAATCACATTCAAAAAAGCATTTTTCAATTTGCAGAAAACACCCGCATCTCTAGAAAAATCTTATGGTTTTTTAATTATCATTAAAACTGGTCAAATACATAATTAAATTCTTGTTTGTAATATATAAAAAAACTAATGTTTTCATCGTTTATCATTTGTTCAAGTCAAAAAACTGTTGTTTAGATTTGATACATCTCTAATTTCACAAAAGTGCTGTTATCTCAGTTTCATTTTTATATGGCTCGCTGCTTTCTGCATAACTACGTTCAATTGTAGCTCTGATTAAAAAAAAAATATTTCATCCGAACTATGTACCATAATAATTGTTGGGGGAAATATAAAGAATACATAAGTTGTCCCATCTATGAGCCATGGTACACAGTTGGGTGACAAAGTGTTCTTTGTATATATCAAGATAACCCCAAAAATTATCAAAGGCTTCATAGAATCTAAATAATCGCACATAAATATCCTACAATTTAAAATATAGTAATCATTTGTAACACTTACCGGATTCCCTAGATGCAAGAAAGTTTGACAACAATCAAAAAGTAGCAAAATGTCAACTAAATAAACAATTATCGCCGCGTAAAACGACCAACAGTGAGCCGCGATAAAATGACATAAGAAATTGGCGCCAACTCTCTACTGTACCACAGATAAAGAGAGAACCGGGTGCGTCTTCGTAAATGCAAGATATTTAATAAAATGTATCTGATTCTGGGGTGGTACATAGCAGGGGCGAATGCTCCTTATAATCGATTACATGCAGCTTACCATATTTTTTGGACATCGTAAGTAATGTTTTATAACACTGTAGTATTATTAGAAAAAAACACATCACCAAAAAAATATATTACTTTTCTTGGGTAAGTAAATTTATATATTCCTTTATTCCACACAGCGACCAGTTGCGCCTCTATTGGCCAAAATTATTACTACTGGATTACACGAGATTACTCTGCTCACTTTAAAATCACTAATTCAAATACGTCTTTAACCTAAAACTTTAGAATCTCGTTCGAAAAATTACACTTGCGATTACAGTAAAATCTTGCAGCTTTCATTAATGCAATTTAGTCTTTCAATACTTTTTCATAAGGGCTAGTATTCTTTAAAATACATCAATTTGACTTACGACAGTCTAAGGGAGGTGACAATATACGCACTCGTTATGTGTGAGAAAGAGATAACGAATATATTTTGTTTGTCTTAACACGAAAGTTACAACAATAAGTAAGTAATTGACCGTAATTGATCATACTTATGTTTCGGTGGTTTGAAAGTAAATTTGCTTTAAAATAAATTAATATATTGATATTGTAATCGAAACGAATTGATATTTAATTCCAAAATATAGTATAAATCCTTTAGTGGGTTTAAAAAAAAACAAAGATTCGCGAATTGTTTTTTGATTGTAATTCGTTTTCGTGCATACGATGACAGTTGAATATTGCAGGTTATTCTTCAGTATCCATTTAAACTTTTAAAATTAATTTAGAGTTATGATAAAAACGTTACTAGTGTATAGTGTTAAGAATAAATATATATGAAGAATTATAATATGTATAACTTATGTCGTTTTGTGAATAATAATGTGATATAAAAGTCGATGAAATAATGATTCTTAAAACGTAATTTATGTTTTGTTTGGTGAACTATCGTACTCGGTAAGGAATACTTTAAAATTATTTAATTATTATCATTTATTAAGAAATAGTGTTTTATTTCAAGACAAGTTATAATAGTCTGATTTAACCAAAGATGCACTGGTGCGCTAATGAATTATCCAGTTTATTAATTACTTTTTCGACGCTTAGCCCAAAACGTGAAATAGCTGCGCGGTTGGGTCGTTGCTATAAGCCGCTGGAGCCATTTGTTAGGAATTATTGATTAAATATAAAATAGACTTGTTTTTTATATGCCATACTACCGCTATGGACATTTTATCAGAATTTTCATAGCTTACCAATTTAAAAACTCACCGCTCGCCACTGGTACATAGTTGTGTCCGCAGGACATAGTTGGGGAGTTCTACGGTACACATTTTTTATTCTTTTACAAGAACACTACTACAGTTTCGGGAGAGCACTCCTCCCATCGACGGGTGATATATGGGCAGAATAGTGAATGTTACACAGTGTGTAAAGTGGCCACATTAACTGTGCTCCCCGGGGAGTTGAATCCAGTCCTTGTCTATAAATGTTTGGACAAACTCAAAGTATTGTTTATTAATTATCGTTTATAATGAGAAAAAAAGGTAAATTAAATTTAACACTGAACATTTTAATAGTAAATATGCATATCTATCAAGTACTAAACTTATTTAAAAACTTGCTAATGAACTAAAAATTATCAAAGGGTTTTCTGAATTCAAACTGAAATTAAAAAGAACATTTAAGAGAAGGTAATATAGAAGTCTAGGCATCTACAGGGGTTATGACCTGTCAATGGCTGGTTTAATTGGCCACTTTACACACTGTGTAACATTCACCATTCTGCCCATATTTGAACATCTATATTCCTTCAATTCTTTCATCTGTTGATGTTTGTGAAATTAAAGGGCTGAAACCTTTATTTATGCGGGTGAGATTCATCTAATTGAATTATCTCACCTACATACTAGGCAACGCCTGAAAATATTATTTTTTCAATTTCTATACTTCTTCATGGACCAGGTAATTTATCAACAATATTTTGAGTTTTTCCAAATTTTTGTAGACAAGGACTGGATTCAAATCCCTGGGGAGCTGTTTATATTAACATATTACAACAGAGATGAAGAACATTTAAAAGAAGGTGATATAGAAGTCTAGGCATCTACAGGGCTTATGACCTGTCAATGGCTGTAAGTGGCCACTTAACACACTGTGTAACATTCACCATTGTACCTATGTTTGAACATCTGTATTCCTTCAATTCTTTCATCTGTTGATGTTTGTGAAGTTAAAGAGCTGAAACCTTTATTTATGCGGGTGAGATTGCCTAGACTTCTATATTACCTTCTCTTAAATGTTCTTCATCTCTGTTGTAATACGTTAATATAAACAGCTCCCCAAGGAGTTGAATCCAGTCCTTGTCTACAAAAATTTGGAGAAACTCAACAAAAATAAAATGGATATATATATTGTAGTGAAATTGAAAATATTAATGAATTAATTTATCCTATTTAACATATCGTTTCAATATTTCATTTATTTATTTTTTTATTACAAAATTATATGTAAATGTTTTTTTATTAGCACTCAGAACATATTTTTATTTATCAGTCACATTATTTATGTCATACGTTTAAAGGCCTTGAGTTTTGACAGTTGTATTTAATTGCAAGTTCGTTCATTGTTTAGTTCCAGTAATTTTGACATATTAGTGCGTTTTTGTGATTGTTTTTAAAGTGTATTTAGTTTTTCAAGGGTTGCTGGTAAAGGAGTACTCCCCAGATAAGCCAAATATATCTTTACTTTATTATTTTGAACTTAATTTAAGATTTTAAATTTCACACGACTGAAATATTCATTTACAGTAGTAAATTGTAACAATAACTTTTGTGTTTTTTTTTTCTGTGGTATTTATTTATTTAGTTCTATTTAACATAGTCTAATATATATTTACAACACAATGTTTACATCTATACTTATTCTAACATTATTTATCACTATTATACACTTAGTATCCTAATTTATAATATTAACTGTTTCATATGTACATTTTCATTAATTATATTCACTATTTACACTATATACTACCTAATATTTTTCACATATATACTTTTTACATTTAATTTTAAATATATTTACATTAATTTCATTTTTAATGCTTTCTGGCATTTCTTCAAATAGTTGTATTCCCTTGTACATGCGGCAGTTCTGGGACATTGCTTTTGATTTCTTTTCCAGTCTTATATTTTTAGATCCTCTTGTTGCATAGTTTCTATGAAAGAACGCATTATTTTTTAGTTTATTTTGAAAATATCTCGGAACTATTCCTTTAATAATTTTGTTTATTTCATTGGCAACATTGAATTTGATTCTTTGATCAATTGTCATGATATCTAGAAGTTGAATCATTTTCTTAACATTTGTTCGTCTCCCACATCTTAATATTATCCTCGTCGCTTTGTTTTGTATTATTTGGAGTCTCTTTAGATCTCCTTCATTACTTTAATATAAAAAACTGGAGCAATAATTAATGTGGGGAACGATAATACTTTTAAATATTAGTTTAAGATTTTTTAGTTTCAAATTATTTCATTTTCTGGAAATATGGAGAGAATAAAAACGCATCGTAAGAAACCTCATGACATCCTCTCTGAATCTTCATTAAATACTCCATTATCATCTTCCTAATTTTACCAAATCAAGTAAGAAAAAAATGATTCTATCAAAGATATACATCGATAACTGTATGATAGAACTAAAAGATTAAAGAATGGAATCAAAACGAGTTGTATAACTGTGAACTGTCTTCTATATGCCGATGATGCCGTGCTTCTTTCTAGCAGCAAAGAAGACCCTCAATTCTTGGTAACAAAAGTCTATGATGTATGCAAGAAAGGCGATTTTCTTATGAATGTTTATCAATCGAAAGTGATGGTTTTGAAAGGAATGAAAATATAACTTTTTAAAAAAAAAAATTTTTTTTTTTAAAGAAAAAGAAATATTTGCTTTCTAATGATTTAACAACATTTTGAGTTTGTCCAAATTTTTGTAGACAAGGACTGGATTCAACTCCCCGGGGAGCTGTTTATATTAACATATTACAACAGGGATGAAGAACATTTAAGAAAAGGTAATATAGAAGTCTAGGCATCTACATCAACAGATGAAAGAATTAAAGGAATATGAATGTTCAAATATAGGCAGAATGGTGAATGTTACAGTGTGTAAAGTGGCCACTTAAACCAGCCATTGACAGCCCTGTAGATGCCTAGACTTCTATATTACCTTGTCTTAAATGTTCTTCATCTCTGTTGTAATATGTTGATTCTAATGATTTACCCAAATATTTAATTTTGAGGGCCATTTTCAACGAGTTGTAAATAACTCACCATTAGAAAATGGGAATCAAGTTGGGATACAGTAGGATTCGAACCACGGACCTTTGGTCCGTGAGTCCAAGCCACTAGCCACAAGAATTGTGAGCTTAATGTGGAACTAAATGTGAGATCAGTGTGAACGGAAATATTCTGAATCAGGTAGAAGAATTAGTGTATCTGGGAAGTATGTTTACTAGGGTTGGAAACACTGAGAAAGACATTGAAAGGAGGGTGAGTGCCGGGAACAGGGTGAACGGTGCACTTTTTTAATTTTTTTTTTTATTGAATATTTTTTTTTTTACAAAATACATTTTTGAAATACAAAATAGGTAAATATACAGAACATCTTATATATAACGTTTCTACCTCTCTAATAAAGTAGATACTTGTGTTAAGAGAGGTAGTTCGTATCACATTTTTTTTTTATAAACAAAGTAAATTAAAACAAAGTAAATTAAAAATAAACAAGGTAAATTAAAAATAAAAAATAAATATTCTTTGGTATGGAGTCTAGGAAGGGGTGAGTCTTAAATGTTTTTTAATTTTAGTTTTAAAAGTTTGACAATTTTTTATAGATTTTAAGTTTTCCGGAAGTTTATTAAAGTTTTTTTTTACCTATGTACGTATAATGGTTTAATGCTGCTGTTGTTTTACATCTGTGCAAAATTAAATTATTAGAAAATCTAGAGTTACTTGAATTTTGCACTTCAATTGTTTTTTCTTTAAAAGTTTGTAAGATAGAGGCTTTATTAAAAATTTCTTCAATTGTTGGTGTATTAAGTTCTTCGAATACTAGTTTTGACTTAAATCTACTTTGGCAAACAAATGTTTATCGCAGGGGGCAAAACTAGCAGTTCATAATCCAGTTCTAATGCCAACTCTAATGTATGGGAGTGAAGTATGGAATTGGAAAAGTAATGGTGAAAGTAGGTTAAATGCTGTTGAAATGCGATCCCTCAGGTGAGTGTGTGGTAAAACGATGTATGATCGGTGCACAAATGTCGAGATCCGTGAATTGTGTAGGGCTGAGACTTGCACTATCGACAGAATCAAGAAAGAGGCGCTGCGTTGGTTTGAAAATGTAGAGCGAATGGACAGCGAAAGAACGGCTAAAAGTATCTACGATGCGAATGTTAATTGATGCAGAGAACGAGAAAGACATGGCACGATCAAGTCTACCATAGACTTAAAGTAAATTAAGGTAAATTTTTTTTTTCGGTTTTTAAATTTATTTTATTTTATTTATTGGGGATATCAACAGTTATACATATAAAAAAAAATATGACAAATAAAATATTCAGAGAATAAAACCAATGACAGATATCCACAGAAATACATTGAATACTCGTACAATACATACTAATGTGTTTGTGTTAATATAAGTGTGTGAGAGGGTGGGTGAGTGGGTGTTATAATGGAATGAGTGGACATGTGTGTAAACATTATTGCACAAGTGTAAAAAAATATAAAAATATTAAGAATTAGAGATAAAATAGGATTTTATTATAGAAACTAAGTATAAGAAAAAGAAGTTTGTTTTAAAACGCGCATTTTAAATGTTAATTTGTGACAGTCGAACAGATCAATGGAATTTTTTTTAATTATATTCACGAGCTAAACGTATAAGTGGATAGTTCTGGGCATAGTTCGTACGAACTGCTGGCACATGAAATAGAGCTCGAAGTGTGACGGGTGCGGTAGCCATATTGTATTATTAGCGTTAGATTATTTTTAAGTATGCGTTACGAGTTTTGTATTTCTTAAATAACTCCGCGTGCGACGTCAGAGGTTGTCTTCCACTTATTATCGATCAGTTCCGCCCATCGGTCTATTGACGGCCAGCAAACCGGAAATCTTATAGCGCGCAAGAAAACATTTATTGTATCCAATTTCACGTAGGGCTGAAGTCTCCCATTTGTCGACTATTTAGCGGCAAACGCTTCCGAACCCGGCAATGCTTTGCTATTGCTAGATTTGTTTACATACTCGTATACACATATATATAATATAAACACAATCGAAAGTTTGATATCAATTAATATATTTAGTTCAAATTAAATATGTACGCATTTTGGTGTTTCGGTTTAAATAAATTGTGTGGACAGAGAATATTGATAAACAGGTATTTAAAAAAAACACGTTTAAAGAAAAATCTCTTTTCTCTTCCTTAGTCTCTCCTCCTTTCCTCGTTCGTTTTTTTCCTTTTTCCCATTGAGTAATAGTTTTGATTTAAAGTTATTTATAAACAAATACGTTTATTTCTATTTTTATATATCTTTAGCTTTTAAATCTTTATTTTCTATTGACTATGTTATGTAACTTGATAATGTTATAAAAATAAAACTATAATTTTATTAGTTGGTTGGAAGAAATTGCCATTTGGCAATAAGCCCGCCAATTAACAAATAACATTATCTACAAAAAAATAAATAAATAAATTAATCGGGTTGTGGTCCCGTGGCTAGTGTTGCGGACTCACGGATCAGATCTACCCCAACTTGATTTCCATTTTCTAATATATAAGTTATTTACAACTCGTTGAAAATGGCCTACAAAATTGAAATATTTGAGTAAATTATAAGAACGCTAATATTTATTTTTATTTAAAAAAGAAATTTAAAAATATTCGAACATTGTTTTCCTGTCACTGTCTTGCAGATGCCTCCCCGATACTGTGCGAAAAAGACAACTGCCTGTCGGATCTTTTGTTAAAATAGACTAAATCGACGTTTCGCTGTCCCGTTTTCCGCACCTCAAAAGTCAACCAATTTTGTTATTTTTCTTAGACAGAGTATCAGATCTCATACAGATCTCGCTTGCTTTACATTTATACATCTTTCCATGCACGCGGGCCGATTATTCCAACCATTGACCTGTCCATCTTCAAATATTTGCTGGATTTGCTCATGCCATTCTTTCTTAGTCTCTCTCTATTTCTGCATCCATCAACATTTGCACTGTAAATCTATTTAGCCGTCCTTTCGCTGTCCACTCGCTGCTCTAATGTATGGATCTAGACATTGAATTACATAGTTTGTAGTAAATATAAAAAGATAAATAACTAAAATTAAAATAATCCACTATTTTCCTTACAATTAGGGTTACTAACAAATTTAAAAGTATCACACCAATCAAGTCATTTTATTGCTCCCTGGTTAGAAGTTGGTTATAATATATTTCTCCAGTCTGGTCGCCCCATTATCGTGTACCGCATCCCCCAAAATCTTATATAATGCATACGTTCGCAGCCACCTTGAGTTTGCATCTGTTGTTTGGAATCCTCGATATACAATGTATATATCACAACTAGATAGAATACAGAATAGATTCCTTAAACGTATGGATCGTAAATCTCTTAAATATTTTGGCTAGTACGAAGACTCTTCTTCCTTTCATAGTTTAAATTCCCCTACTAAACGTAGAAGCATTTCTGATCTGTCTTTCCTCTTCAAAATTTTAAACAATTTTATCGATAGTCCATATCTCTCGGAGCGTATTTCAATCAATTGTCCTGTAAAGTCAACACGACAAGTTCATTTTTTTAATAATTTATTGCCCAAAAAAAAATATGTTAAAAACTCGTTTATTTATCGTAGATGCTCCAAATTTAATTTACTTTGTCCCCATATAGACTTCAAAAAAAAACTTTTTGAAACACTGTAAAATGAAACATTTGTCAGTGTGTAATAAGTTTATGTTCCTTTAAATATGTTTATTTTATTATAATATCAAAATTATGAATTGGTCAACTATACTATGAAAATCCCTCTCCTCCACTCCTCCACTCTATTTCCTCATCCCTTAACCTTCTTAAGAGCTCTTTTTTTCTCATGTCTTCTACAATATATTATTTTTCTCTTTACTGTGTAACATGTTCTCTCATTATATTTGTGAAAAACTTTAACTGGATGTATGTACTATTTTTTATATTTTGTATTCTTATTTAACTACTGTTGTTTTTCCTCAATAAATAAAAAAAAAAATATTCTGATTAACTCGAGCGCGTCCAGAAGAAATTTCTAAAATATATTAATTTCAAACTTCATATTCCGGCTGCTTTATTTAATTATAATCAATTGTTATCTTCAGCAAATCTTTTAAGACTTTCTGACAGAAGAATCCTAACTGACCTAATATTACTTTATAAAGTGATCAATTCATTAATTGACTGTCCAGATTTGCTGAAGTTGGTGAGTTTCCGTGTACCTGGTCGAAATACCCGCCACAGATCTCCTTTTCGTTCTGCAAGTTCTAGAAACAACTATCACATGCACTCGCCTATCCCTAGGCTCCACAGATATGGCAATCAGTATGAGGACTAGGCTAATATATTTGGTTCTGGACTTGATAGTTATAAAACGAGCCTGATTTTTTTTTCTCTTCTTATATTATTCTTAAACATTTCCTTACATTAAAAATGTTTTTCCTTTTTTTGTTTTTTCATATTTATGTATTTATTTCGTTAATATTTTTGGTTGCTTATGTGTATTTACCTACTTGTTACTATTGTTATAGTTATGCAATTTTATAATTTTTTGTAATTTTTTATATGTATTTTTTTAATGTATGTTTTGTTAAAACAATAATTAAACAACAAATTATAACTTTGCGAAATATGTAGGTATATTCTCCATCATTTTAATACAGTATATGTATGCAAAAGTTTAAAAAAAATATATGTTTAAAAATAAGGATAATAAAATAAGTATATTCACAATTCCTTTTTGTTTAGCACTGATTGAAAACACTGTATATTTTTTTGTAATTTACATTTTAGACTGCAAATATTTACTCATTAAAAATAAAGTAAACATTTTATGGTAAGACGTCACTCCTATTATGTACACAAATTTGTTTTTTTTCTTTTACGTAATATATATTTTTTTCTCAAAAACTTTTAAAAAACAATATGATTAGATTTAAATTCATTTATTTATGCCAAAATACATAATTTTAACTTTACATATTACATTACATAACATGACATGACAATAACATTCATTAGAAATATTCGCAATAATATTGCAACAAAAATGTCACGTGACCGTCGTGACAGCCGCGCCGCGCCGCGCCGTCAGTTTCGTTTCCTTCTAAACTGAGAATGAATAATGCAAGGAATTGACGACACCGGGCGAGGCGCCACTAGCTAAAACGCGCGGACTAAAAAACTGGCGTCATATGTCAACAGAATACTATCAAACGAAAATGGTCTTTAGGAAAGAATGCTCGAAATGCTACTCTTCAAATAGAGAAGATTTAAATAATATCTGTAATCTGCGATTGAACTCAGCGAAGAAAATATACGCACTGGGTTTTTGAATGTTAAAATACAGTATACATTTTGTATTGAAAAATAAGCTGCAATAATCGGAACCGGGCGATGCGCTGGGTGCGCATTTAGCAGCTTATATTTATTTTTTGAGGAAGATATAAACAGTGACATTCATTTATAATAAATATATATTATTTTGTTTATTCTCCTATAATTAAAACTACTATAAAACATTATTTTTGGTAGTGAAATATAATAGTAAGCTGCGAATAATCGATTATATGGACGGTTCGCCCCTGCTGCATTGGTACACCAATCGCAGTGTATCTTGATCATTCTTGGTTACAAGAAGGTAAGATGATCAGTCTTACGCTACAGGTACCAATCCAGGGAATGTGAAATATTCTAGTGTAAAAAAAACACTCTTTTAAATAAATATTTCGTATAACCTTGTCGGGAATCGACCCCGAGCCCTCTTGCATGGTAGGCATTCGCTCTGACCATTACACCACGAGGCCGATATGTTTATGTTTAATATATGTTAAAGGCAATTTGTGCCGTTTATGTAAAAATAAATGAATAAATAAATCAATTCTTAAGTGCATTTACTTACAATGTCATTTTTTTCCTTTAAATCTTGACATTCAGAAGATAATGGTATTATTATAACCGCCAAGGTATTAAAAAAACGTTAATTTGATTGATCTTCAAGCTTTTTAAAGCGAACTGTTGCTTACGAACTTCGAACACAAACTGGCCATGTGATATGGCTTATAATTTAAAGAAGAAGAATAAAAATAAAGCATATTTCCTTAACTAACTAATTCGTTTAGTGAAATCATCACATGCACTGTAGATTGAACAACACCTTGCTAGAATTAGCCTATTCGAAACTTCTAGATGTAGGTTCTGCAGTGCAGATGAGGAAACACACATACGCATTCTGTGTGAATGTGATTCTTTACATCATAAAAGGAGCATCATCCTCGGGTGACCACTGGTTAAACCTGAGGAAGTCAAAGAGCTCGTCCCCTACCGAATAATCCGATACTTTACGGATTTCGGTTAAAAGATTAAAACAATAGTAATATTAGCGTTTTTATAATTTATTTTTTTTAGAAAATTATCAAGTAAGATATTCAAGTTGCTTAGCAAAAAAACTTAAAGTATTATAAAAATAAAAATAAAATTTAATACATATATCATTAATTTTAAAATATACAATACATAACAAACATTGAAAGGATTGAAAATAAAACGAAAAATTTTAAAATACCTAGATTATAAAAACAATAAAACGCTTTGTACTTACAGCCAATCTGCCAAACAAAATGGGTTTTTTACCCTCGAAAATAGACGCACTGTGTCTGAGTTATGCTATTTACATAAATTATTAAATAATAAAGTGGACTATTTAAACCTACTCTCCAAAATTAATCTTAATGTCCCCTTTCGCGTGACAAGAAATAAGTATTTATTCCATCTGCCAGTCTGTAGCACTAACTATGCACAACACTCTTTCCTCTATCGTTCTTGCCCTAACTATAATGTTTTTTTTCATCTATAAATGTCCCTTAATTTATTTAAAAATAAATTAAGACTTATTATTTCTGTCTGCGATACGATTCCACTTACTATTTAATGATGCACACACCTGAATACTTACTCCTACAAATACACATAAACACACCCTTTCGTTGTACCACAATTTAATAACAATATTTTGAGTTTGTCCAAATTTTTGTAGACAAGGACTGTATTCAACTCCCTGGGGAGCTGTTTATATTAACATATTACAACATAGATGAAGAACATTTAAGAAAATGTAATATAGAAGTCTACGCATCTACAGGGCTTATGACCTCTCAATGGCTGGTTTAAGTGGCCACTTTACACACTGTGTAACATTCACTATTCTGCCCATATTTGAACATCTATATTCCTTCAATTCTTTTATCTGTTGATGTTTATGAAGTTAAAGAACTGAAACCTTTATTTATGCGGGTGAGATTCATCTAATTGAATTATTTCGCCTACATACTAGGCAATGCCTGAAAATGTTATTTTTTCAATTTCTATACTTCTTCATGGACCAGGTAATTTATCAACAATATTTCGAGTTTGTCCAAATTTTTGTAGACAAGGACTGGATTCAATTCCCTGGCGAGCTGTTAATATTAACATATTACAACTGAGATGAAGAACATTCAACAAAAGGTAATATAAAAGTCTAGTCATCTACAGGGCTTATGACCTGTCAATGGCTGGTTTAAGTGGCCAATTTACACACTGTGTAACATTCACCATTCTGCCCATATTTTAATAAAAATAAATAAAAATCATTAGTTAAGTATTCCTTGATAAATAGTATTGCTTGTGTAGCTTTGAAACCGGTCGGTAAAAAAAATATCAAACATATGTGGTAAAAAACAAAGTTGTTTTCATTTATTTTATTTACAAAGTTAGTTCTTCAAATATAAAATTAATTATTATAAAAATATTAATTTGCCTCTATGCAACTCGACAATAAAATCATATCTTATCCACTATCAAAGATACGAGTATTTATACTGCGTCTTCGTTTATTTAAAGACTGAAAGCACAACCAATCGCTTCTTCAAACTCTCCTCTCATCCTTTCATTTGATTTCCTATTTAGTTTGACGATAATTAAAAACGAATAACTTATTTATACACGAATTCACCATTTCATTCAATAATTTTTATCAATTTTTTTGAAGACTAGAACTGGATTCAACGCTCTTGGGAGTTATTATTATTAATTTATTACAACAGAGATGACGAACATTTTAAAGAAGGGAAAACAGAAGTGAATACATTTACAGGGCTTACGACCTGTTGGTTTGAGTGGCCAATTTATACACTGTGTAACATTCACCATTCGCCTATTTGAACAAATATATTCCTTTAATTATTCCATCTGTTTTCTTTGTGAAGTTAAAGAGCTAAAGCCTTAATTAGTACGGGTGACATTCGAATCGAATTATTTCACCTATATTTATTTATTTATTTACACATTTTATCAAAAATACAATTTTACGTTCACTTTGCCCAGCTAAAAAGGGTACACACCCCGTTCCGAGCTTGGCAATAACATTCTAATATATGACAATAGTTAACAAATTAATAGAGAGCACAGACTAATAAAATATAAACTTACTCATATACACATTTTGATACATATACATTCACACATACACATATATACATATATATATATATATATATACACATGTACATACACACACACACGTACATACACCCATGCGCATACACATACATACATTTTTAAACATAGACAATTTATTTATAATGCGAAACTTCGTGGTTGCCATCTGTATTTATAAATTTTTAAATTATTCTTTATTTTCGTATTTTATTTTCGACATCCAGTAAGAATCTCCAATCCGTGGCATGCATCAACTTTTCTGACTCCCTACGACCAATGTCATGAAAGAGCGAGGTCAACCCCTTCCGCAACTTTACAACACTCCCGTCTTTCCACGATTCTGGCAAAAGGTTATGGACCTTTTTGCCTACGTAATAGTGTTGTCTCGATGCCAGAACAGTGTTGACCCCTTCACTTAGTATCAGATCCCTATTAGAGTATCTGGTATTATGGTTGTGGTTGACGCTTGGGTAAATGTCTCTATTTATGTGTGTAACCATACATATATACTAGGAAACGAATTCCCCATCTCCAAAGTACTTTTTTTCTTTTCATGTTCCCAACGATGTCACTAGAAGTCAAAATCTGCTATTTATAAAATGCTCTAAGGGCAACTTTTGTTTTTATAACCCAATGTCCAGAATGTAGAGATTAGTCAATTTGTCATACAACTTGGGATTCTTTAGGATAGATCTTCCGGCTTTTCGTATTTTTTTGGGATTTGCATTTTGGTGTTTTGAGGAACTTTAGCCCTACGGGAAATTGGATACAAAAAATGTTTTCTTGCGCGCGGTAAAAATAAGAGCATCAACATTTACGGCAAAGAAATTTTTCTTGAAAATGTACCGAAAAAATATTTTAATACAAACGAACTACTTTGAATATAAAACAACTAATGATAATAGAGAGGTGAAAGATTTCCTGTTTACTGAGCGTCAACGGACCAATCTGCAGAACTGACCGAGAAAAAGCTGAAGAGAACTTGAAAGAAACGCGGAGTCATTTCAGAAATACAAAACTTGAAACATCATAGCGCTAAAAACACGGTACATAATTTTTTAAACATTTTTTTATTAGTTTAACCTTTCTTTTACTGTCCTAAAAACACCCGCGCGTTACGGTGCTGTGTGGTCACTACACACTAAAAAAATAAGAGATTTAAAACGGGAAAAATTTAATATTTATAGGGAATGGCTTTAATTGACCGTAATTTAATTCAAAGATGATAATATTTTAAATCTAACTGCTGAAAACATGAAAACACCATTAGGTAGGGCTAACGACTCGGGCGAAACGTGCACCCGCGCCAACTTCCCGAGAGCTACTAAGTAGCTTGTACTGGACTACGTGACTAGACATGTAGTGGACGTGTAACGCCAGGTGTTATTGGTACACTGTGAGTATACTTTTGATGATATTTGTAATTTATCCCCGATTTCCGATAAAATGCTTTTTTTGTGCCTAATAAGTACTTATTATTCAAAAACAAATTCTTTCAGTCGATACGTAAATGTGTAATGGAGGAAAACTGAAAATATAAACCAAATAATTATTATATGTAAAAAGACATTATAGTTGTTAGACGCAATGCGTACTAGCTACAGATCACAGGGGTGGGAGGGTTAATAGTATTATAACATATTTTTTTTAAACCACAGAACTTCCTCACTAGTAGGGACTGACTGACACAAGATTTTCAGCCAAAACCGAAACCTAATTTCGGCTTCTGTCATAGTTTCGGCCGAAAACAGAACTTATTATCCGCTCAAAAATCAATAGTTAAAATAATTTTAAAAAAGCCCTTCCTGTACCCCAGCGTCAAGTTATTTGAAGAATTTGAGATCTTAGATATAAGGCAATTATATATTTTTAAAATAATAATGTTTGTGAAAGCAAATTATTCAACCAAATTCCTAAATAACACTCCCACACTACCAGAAGTCAAACTAGAGGATGGGTCATGGGGTCTATCACAAACTCTGAATTCGGGCAAAGAAATTTCAGGTTTCTGGGCTCCAAAATATTCAATATGTTACCCAAACATTGCAAAACCATGACCCGGACTCAATTAAATAAAATAAAAAAATTGGTTACTGGGTTTAGGTAGAGCAAAATTAGAAAATAGACTCAAAAATAATAAATTAAATAGTAGGTAGTAATGTTGTTGTTTATTTTGCATAAAAATGTCTGCCTTAAAACAGGTTGTACCTAGACATGATACAGAGAAATCTATTACCTAATTGTGTATTTATTTATTTTAAAACAAATAAACAGTGGACTATGATATAATAACATTTTTAAAAAATACGGTTTAAAGACAGACCAGCGAAGTTTCTAAATATGTAAGAATCATACATATTATTAAATTATGTTACAACAAAAGGGTGTTTATGTGTATTGCGGCCTCCGTGGTGTTGTGGTCAAGACGCTTGACTCACTCACGGAAGGTTCCGGGTTCGATTCCCGGTGAGAACACAAAAAAATCAATGTCATTTTTCTCAAGCCTGGGTGTCTTGTGATGTAATTCACCACTGTAATAATCAATATTTTCATTCATTATTTTCGTTTCGAAAATAAGGTCTTTCGAAAACGACCGTTTCGTAAGTTGGTAATAAATTTTGTCACAGAAGTTCACGAGTAATGCATTCATTTTAATGTTGGTAATACCACAGGCCACATATAGAAATATAAGGAGAGTTGTCTTTGCATATTATCTTAAGCCCCTACGCTTACCCACTCCACGCTCTAGTTCCAGGCACTAAAACATGAAAGTGAAAACGGATTACATCTCACGTCTCGAATTTCTTTTATTATTTTATGGTTTTCAACCTCTTCTAAATATTAATTTATTAATTATTTATTTATTTTATTTAGTTCTATGATTAACATAGTCTAATATATATTTACAACACAATATTTAAATCTATACTTATTCTAACATTATTTATCACTATTATACACTTAATATCCCAATTTATTATATTAACTGTTTTATATGTACATTTTCATTAATTATATTCACTATTTGCACTATATACTACCTAATATTTTTCACATATATACTTTTTAAATTTAATTTTAAATATATTTACATTTATTTCATTTTTTATGCTTTCTGGCATTTCCTCAAATAATTGTATTCCCTTGTACATAAGGCAGTTCTGGGACATTGCTTTTGATTTCTTTTCCAGTCTTATACTATTCCTTGTAAATCCTTGTAAAAATAATTTTGTTTATTTCATTATGATAATGATAAAATGAATGATCAATTTATCATGAAAATTATAAATCACAACTCGTAGCGTTGGATAAGTGACAGGACGCCAAAATATGTGAACAAACGACACATAGAAAAAAAAAATCCATAGACATTGATAAAAAATAATCCGAAGACGTCACAAAACATCCGAAGACGTCATATTTGATGACGTCACGAATTTTTTGTTTTTTGCACTATTTAAATTACTAGAATTTAATCCTTTATATGCCGCTTATTTCTTAACAGATTTTAATAAGAATAGTACCGATCGGCTTGTGATTTTTTGATTAATTTATGACCTAGTCAAAAAATCCATGATAATGAGGAGTTCCACTATTTTCTATTTTTTTTTTTCTATTAGCGTACTATTTAACTAAGCAAATATATATATATTTGTGCGTTATTTACAAAGATATGATTTTTTAAAGTTACATTTATCAAATACCGCGCCAAATGACTGTAATCAGTGTTTCTCTCTTCAGTAGTGACGTCATGAAACGGTTGGCGTTCTTACTTTCACTGACCGCGGTAAGTTGTATTTCTCCAGCCAATAACAAAACTGACAAGAATCTATGGAATATCGCTCTGATTACTCCATTCAGTTGATCGTAATTTGCTCATATCTATGTTATGGTTGTTTTTACGAACGTTTCGATTTAAAAACCTAGAAAGTTGACATAATCTCTGGTTGAAATGTCAAATTATACAAATTATACTCTTTTTTTCTATGGTCAAAACGTTCCTTACAAGGTGCGGGGGCTTTAAAGCGGAAACCGGAAATACTACACGTGGATATAAGGAGTGACGTCATTATTTACGATTTTAAAATGAATACTATTTTTTAAATTTTTTGTTTATTTTTGCGTGCGTTTTTGAGATATTTCATCCTACTCCAAAATTTTTAAACATTCACGTGTACCGAAAACATTTAAAAAATTTAATTCCGGGTTGGGCTGGAATTCTTCATTGTCCATTAGGAATTCAAAATCAATATCAAATATTTTTATCGGTATTTGTACCATGTTATATTTTCCTATTGTCGGGGTCGGTATTAAATAAAAACGCATTTCTCAAAAACCGCCATGATAGTTTAAGTATAAAACCTTGAGTATGGGTGTTAACATCAGTTGTGTCTGTTTTTTTCCTAATTAAGAGAACAAGAAGACAAAGTAGAACAGATTTGTCAATAACGTATTTTTCTCCATTATTTTACAAGTAAGTCAATAATGTATTCTCCTTATTAAGAGTCACATCTGGCCATGCGGTTACAAGAGTAGATTCCATCAGAATGCTTAATAATTTGAATCATTTAAAACCAAAAACACAGACGACTTTTGCTCAGAGGATTTTTTCCGTGGCCCCAAGAGTGTTCAATGTCCTGGGTGAACATATTAAGTTCTCGAAAACGAAACTCATATTCAGAAAGAGTGTATATGTATATACTTACTGTAAACTAATTTTTATTATTTGTTTTTAACAATAATTTGTCAATACCATTTTTTTTATACATATAAGCATATGTAAATGTATATATTTTTTTGGTTTAAATTCTTTACAAGTTATTTACAGTTTGCTTTTTAATTCAATTACTTTTCTTTTATCCACATATATTTTTTATTTCTTTTTTACTATGTAAAGTTTTACTTTTTATTTTGCATAGCAGTGTGCTTTTTATTGTTTCTACATGTATACAAAAAAGCGTTGTTTATCTTTTAAATTATTACTTACTATGTTTGTACTTATCTGTATATTTTTTGCAAATGCCCCTTGGGCGTATCGTAATTTTTTTATTTATTTTTTTTAATTTTACAATACGCCTAAGGGGCATTTACAAAAAATAAACAGGTGAGTACAAACATAGAAAGTAAAAATTTAAAAGATAAACAACGCTTTTATGTAGAAACAATAAAAAGCGTACTGCTATGCAAAATAAAAAGTGAAACTTTACATAGTAAAAAAGAAAAAATGTATATATGGAAATAAGAAAAGAAATTTATAAGTTAATAAAGTAATTTAAAGTAATTTATAAGTTATTAAAGTAATATAAAGTAATTTAAATTACATTACTTTAAATATACAGTAATTTTATTTTTTATTTATTTATTTAAATTAAATAAATAAATAATTATTAAATAAATAAGTCTGGATTTTGTCCAAGGGAAGAGACCATTATGGGAGACTGCAACGAGATTTTGCATAGATTTATAAATAGTACTATTAAGCGTGTTGTCCAAATGTTTATTAAAATATATGTTTATGTAATATTTTTATTTTTTTTTGCTTTTATTTAATTATGTACGTGCTTCCACTTTTCATTATGTTGTACCCCAACTCAACACAGAGCCCTTGGCCTCATAGAGTTTGGGATACGTAAAAACGCAATAATATTAATCATTATTATTTTGTAATATGCATGTATTTGTATGAAAAAAAAATGTTTTCTCCTTTCTTCCCTCGATTGAATACAAACAGAAAGACGTGTCGAAAATGGTCAGATTCGTCAACTTAGCATTGCATTTTGAAGGCTTGTAATAAAATAAAAGAATAAATGTACCGTCAAAGCAAACAAAATACCTTGTAGAGTGAAAAATTTCCTTTCGAGTGACGTATAATTTTTACCGTTTTACTTTTCGTGCTCATTTTTAAATTCAAAAGATAATAGACACAACAAATGTTTAAAAAAAAATGTATTTATACATTTTATTTTACATACATTTTTGTAGTTTTTCCCCAGCTAACAAGGGTACATACCGTTTCAAAATTGGAAGTTTCAAATTTAGTCTAAACTTTGGTGAATTTCGATTTTAATAAAAAAAAAAAATCTGATGATTTGAAGATAATAAATTGAAAATTAAAATAACGGAAGCAAAATTTTAATTTTTTGTTTTTGAAAAAAAATACAAGCGTTTTTAGTCACATAAATTTTTTTGACATTTTCCTTTATTTCTACGTAAAATTATGACTTCGTATAATTGCTCGTCCCATCTCAACACAGGACTTTTAGTACCATGGAGTACTTACGCCTCAAATAATTTATATACTAAAAATTGCCTCTGGTTCAATTGACTGTCCTGAACTACTATGCAAACTTTCTATCAATGTTCCTTCCAAAGTTTAAAGAAATAACCCTCTTCTTCACACACCTCTTGTTTCATCTAATTATAGGCAAAATTCATATTTATGGCGAACTTTTAATCATTTTAATGTAATATATAAATCATTTAACATAGATTTATTTGCAAATAATCTTAATGACGTACGGCGTTTGCTTTCGAAATAATTCGTTGTATTTTTTATTTTCTTTTGAATTTACATTTAATTACTATTCATTTTATTTTATTTATTGTGTATGCAGACAATTGGTAGAATTCCATATTTAATTTAGTAATGTATCCAAAATAAAACAAGTTTATTGGATTGTAATTCTACTTAATTTTTCATAAAATATACAAAGGGTATATTGTGACGCGTTTCGTCTTGTTGGGACATTTTCAAAAAAAAAATTGTTTTTAATCAATCAATTAGTCAATCCAATAAACATGTTTTATTTTGGATACATTACCAAATTATTCATTTTATGTTCGAGAATCTTTTTTAACTTACTGTGATGCTACTTGTGAAAACCTGTAATTGGCTTATTTGTTATTTGTATTGTTATATATATAGATATAAGATAATTATAGCTGTTGGTTATCCAAATAAATAAAATATAAAATAATGTGTAATAAATAACCTGGACGTAAATAAATAAATCGAAAACAAAATCAATCGTATGTAGCTGCTTTAAATTTGATTTGCTTTGTCCCCATTTAGAAATTTTTCATACTGAATTTAGTGACTTTAAAAAACTTTTTGAAACATTTGTCAGTGTGTAATTAATTTATTTACCTTTTATTATCTTTATGTTATTATAGTAAGTTATTTTTTTACTCAACAATGTTTGAGTATGTCCAAATGCTTGCAGACTGGCTGGATTTCCTTCCTAGGGAGTTATTCATATTTAAATTTATTTCAACAGAGAGGAAAAACGTTTTTGAGAAGGGAATATGGATGTCTAGGCATTTACAGGGCTTAACCTGTCATTGGCTGGTTAAAGTGGCCACTTTACACACTGTGTAACATTCACCATTCTGCCCATGTTCGAACATCCACATTTTCTCATCTCTTCCATCTGTTGACTTTTGGGAAGTAAAAGAGCTGAAACCTTTATCACGTGGGTGATAAAGAAATAATTTTAAATCTGATCTTCCAAGAAAAGGTTTGGGTAGAAGTCCTTGAGAGCCACGCTTTGCGTGAAGGTAAGGCAATGAGTCTTACGCTTCAGGTACCAGTCCAGAGACTATGAAAGATTCTAGTGTAAAAACACCCTTTTGAATAAATATTTCACATCGACCATGTCGGGAATCAAACCGAGACCCCTTGCGTGGTAGGCAAACGCAATGAACATTATACCACGAAGCTGACAAATGATATTTTAAAAACGATATTTTTTTATATTTTAATATTTTTTAATAACATTTGTTAGTGTTCTCATTAAAATATTGATTATAAAATAAATATATTTTTAATTAAGAAGCATACTTTTTTTTTTCATTATACAAACATTTTTTTCTTTTGCATTTAATACAAATAAAAAATGTATAAATTACATTAGCATAAAATTGTTTTTGTCTAGTTATTTCGTTGTGAAATTAAGTATCACTCGTTCTTATTTTTTTATTTATTTTTTACTACGAGTATTTTTAATCTTGAAATAGGACACACATAAACATATTCTTATGTCAATGTCAACTTGGAACAATGTACTTTATTTTATTCCATCTAATGTACTTTAATATTTTTTTATTTTTAAGTTGTTCAACACATATTTCTAACCTTCTGTTTGAATTTCGATATTTTTTTTCATCGCAAATGTTTTTTTCCGTATCATAATTTTTGTAATAAACTACAAAAAACTTCTGAAAATTTTCACCAACAAACTTGAAAATGTCGATAAAAACATAAAACTAAAAACACGCGATACAAATTATCACAAAAAAACATATTTTATATAAAACACTTACGGTTTTAGCAGCTGTCAAAAGTGCACTTAAAAAAAAACCTTTTTTTTCTCTTTTTTTATTTTGTAGAATTCCACGTTCGAAATCTGAATTCAAATGTAGCAACAGGTTGCTCCTGGCGGGGCCTTTATATACGGCGGACGCTCTAGCGGCGAAAATCGGAAGCTCTAAGGGATAGTCGATACAATCGGTTAAACAAAATGTGACCAAATATATTACATATTTAATGATTAATATAGTGTATAAACTTAGAACTAATAACAGATTTCCACAAAGTTTACAAAGTTGGTAAAGAAAAAATATTGCATATTAAATAAATTCATGTAAAAAACTTATAATATTAGAAATCAAACACTAGTTTTAGTCTACTGAGCACTTTATTTTATTTTTTTGGATGCAGAAAACGAGGAAGACCGAGAAAGGCATGGCACGATCAAGTCCATCAAATACTTGAAGATGGACATGTCGAAAGTAGGAATAATCGGCGTGCGTGCATGAGAAGATGTATGAATGTAGAGGAAGCGAGGTCTGTATGCCAAGATAGAGTGTTATGGCGTTCTATCCTCTCTGCCTAAAAATGGCGTGATGGTTTGTTGTTGTTGTTGTTGTTAAAAACGAAAATTTCGTGACAATTGTTTCCCTCAATTATGATTAATGTACATGCTATAGTTCATAAGATTATTTTTATTTTCTACTTAAGTACCTTGAATTATAAAACTATATAAGGACATTCAATCGTTCTAATTTTCACATTCGTTTGAAAATGCCTTAACAAGGCGAAACAATTATCACGAAATTTTTGTTTTTATGTTTGTAAAAATAAAATAAAGTGAGATAAATAAATATAAATAAAAGATAAAGAAACGTATCCAAATATACAAAAACAATTTCTCAAAACTATGGTACCACAACAAACATAACTTACACAACAAACGTAAGTAAAACACGGATATTTACAATGAGAGAACGGTTTTGAATAAAGAAGGACTCCCTAAGTGGTCAGAGGCAGAGGATCCAAATACCACCCCCAAAAAGAGAGGAAAAAAAAAGAAAGTGTGCGTTCTATATATATATATGGATGTTCGAACATAGGTGAAATGGTGAATGTTACACAGTGTGTAAAGTGGCCACATAAACCAGCCAATGACAGGTCATTAGCCCAGTAAATGCTTAAACTTACATATTTCCTTATCTAAAACGTTATACATGCCTTTTGTAATTTGTTCATCTTAATGACTCCCTAGATGGTGAATCCAATCTTTTGTCTACACACATTTGGATGAACTCAAAATATTGTAATATTTCTTTGAAGGTAGTAAAGTCAAATCCACGTTTACTTTCTTCCGTTCATCCTCAACCACTCCGCATCAATTTCCTATTTTTCCTTTCCACTATCTGGTTGAGCCGAAAATTTATTTAAATGTATTTCAGCCAAAAGAATCGCATTTAAGTAGATACTGGCTAATTTTGGTTTTGTGGGGTGGCCACGCCTGACGGGACATTTTGTTGGTTGGCAACACTGCTTGTCTTCCGCGCCACTCTTCGCTTTTTCAACGAGTCATGTTCGCACGCTTTTATAATTGTTGAAAAGCATTTTTCGCTATTTCGCCGTGAAAGTTAATATAACTCGCACAACGCCGCAAACATTTTTTCATCCATCGCCATTGATCATCATCCGCCGCGCCGCCTCCAGACTCCAGACAATTGTGTGCATGCAGTTTTCCTGACCACCAGTTTCCCCGTTAGCGCGTGAGCTGATCGCCGACAAGGAAAGACTCAACTCCAGGTTAGTCAGTGTTATTACATATTGATTTTCTCTGGTTCGAGTACATCTTAATAGATTGTTGGCTCCATAATCCACTAGCTCACATTGGTAGTTTAGGAGAAAATAATTTGATTGTCCGCTATCATAAAATATATTTAAATCGCAAAAGAAGAATTCTATTTACACGAATTCTCCAAACTCCTTGTTTTGCCCATATTTATTTCATTTTAATTTTTACGTAGTTTAAACTGTTGCGCGTCGTGTCGTCGCTTTATTTTAGTATAATTAATTGAATATATTTTATTGGGTAGCAGGCTCTACTATTTTTATATACACATTTTTTTTTCTATTTATAATCATTTGACCTGTACATCTGTTTGTTTTCTAAATAAATAAATAAATTATCTACTATAATGGAGATGGCGGGTACTGAAAATAAACGACTAGTACTTTTGAATTCTATGGGCCTTACTTATAAACCTGGCATAAAGTTAAGCCTAGGTATAGTTGTAAAATAAGGGTAGGAATACCACTGTTATAAGGATGATATTCCCATCCGTATTCTTCCACTATGCCTAGGCGTAACTTTATACCAAGTTTATGAGTAAGGCCCTTTATATTTTTTGTTTTCTTATAAGCACATTTATTTATAAATTTATATATTTATTTATTCAAAATTACACTCGTTTTAACATTCATGAACTTATTATTTTTAGGTGGTACCCGTGACAAGCCATAATAATTAACAATAAAAAATACATAGTCAAATTAATTAAATAAAATTACAATGACATTTGATGCAATAGAATAATAATCCAGAAAAACAAAATATGAATAATAGATATTAAAATTCCAAAGAAGACAATATATAAAAGAAAATCAGGTATAAATATAAAAATACTAATTATATAGATTAAGATTCACACTTAATCAATCATACTAAAATAATAGTCCCATTGAAATCAATAGAAAAAATATATTTATAAAAACATTATTGAAATGATAATTGAGATATGGTTTTCAGAAACTCACTATATACTATAGTAAGAAATAGGAGTAATAAATAATATGCCAAATAACAGAGAGTATTAAATTCAATTATACCGAAATACATATTGAAAAAATATATAAATATAAAGATATATAAAAAGTAAATAAATGTATGGAAGGAAAGCAGATTAGTCTATTTCCGCTGATTAAATTTTATTTTTGTGTATGTTATGAACGCAATGAAACCGGTCACTGGTTGATTCAAATTTGTGAATTGAAGTGCTTTTTTTTAGCATACAACAGGCACAGAGAACATTTTGGAGAAAGGAATATTTTCCGTTTTTTTTTTTCATGTTCAAATATGGGCAGAATAGTAAATGTTACATTGTGTGTAATGTGGCCACTAGAATCAGCCAATGACAAGTCATATGCCCTGTAGATGCCTAGACTTATATATTTCCTTCTCTTAACATCTTTGTTATAGTATGTGTATATTAACATTTTTTGAGGGTTGGTTCATTTTTGTTTACTGCGAACAATTCTTTTCTTGTGCTTTTTATGACTTACATCATAATTTAGAAAGTAAAAACAAATCGTAATATATTATCAATTTTTATGTTAACATTTATCATTTTATAAGTTCTGCTTAGTTATTTTGAAAAGTGTTTTCTTATTAACATATAAAGGTTTGAAAAAATATACATTTTTAATATTATTTTATTTTTTTATAGGAAAAAGAAATATCTGCGTTCTTATAATTTACAAAAATATTTAATTTTGAGGGCCATTTTCAACGAGTTGTAAATAACTAAACTAACACTCTTTATAAAATAAATTCTATTATACAAATTTATAAAGAAGAAAAAATAAAAGAATGAATAGAATAGAATAGAATAGAATAGAAGAAAAGAGATGAATAAGTCACTCAAATACCAACATAATATTAAAAATTCTAAATTCCATACAAGTTATGGTCAAAATAGCTTTGTCTTCAAAGGTGTAAAAAATTATAATAATCTTCCCAATGAACTAAAAACTATTAAAAATAATATATCAATAAATAAATTTAATGTTAATCTTAAGAAATTTTTTGAACACGTGTAAAAACAACATTAAATTTTAGTTAGTATGAATGTATTATTGTTTTATGTTTTTTCTTTATTTATTTGTTCATTTATTCACACTCTTTATCAAAATATAATTCCATATTCACCTATATATCCTTTGTTTTTATTTTTCTTTCTCGTGTACTCGTATTTAAAATTATATAAACTCCTATATATGAACAACTAAAACAGTATAAGTCACTCTCCAAGCACAAGAATTAGTCTCTTTTTTGGAGAGTTACAGTGATAACATTTACCAGATGTGTTAAAGTAGATATGTTTAGAATTTTACAACACATGTACTTTTTATAAAATTTATAAATATTAAAAAAAAAAAAAAACGCTATTAGAAAATAGTAATCAAGTTGGGATAGAGTGAGATTCGAGACACTAGCCACGAGACCACAACCCGATTCGTTTTATATCATATATTTTTTTTTCTGCACAATGTAAATGAAGGGCTAGATTTATTACCGCCGATGTGCTCTGTATCTACAAGACGTGCTGTAATCTAGCTGCTATCTGTTGTTGAAATATATATTAAATGGAAACGAAGAACTAGAATCCCAATCGAATATTCCTTAATCGTATGGCGCCCTTGAGGTGATTTTTACAGAAATTGCGCGACATAAATTATCCAATTATAATAATGATGATAAACATTTTTTCAAATGAATTTTTACCAAACTCTATTTATCGTTGAGTTTTTTTTTTAACGTTTAATTTATTCATGAACTAAGCAATTTACCGGTGCAATTATGTAGGATACAAAAATAGCCTCAAATCGATTAATATTACAGTAAAATGTATCTACAGCCATCTTTGAAAAATCGTATTAAATTGCATATTTTTTACAATACATATTAGTTTTTATTAATATTTAAAGCATTAACTTAGTGATCAAATATTTTTTAAAATGTCATAAAATTATGATTGTATATTATATAATATACATATTTTACGATGTTCCATTGTTATAGTCACCCTAAGCATATTAAACTCACGCCCCTGTCTTCATCCCCTCCCCGATCCCCCAAAACCAGCCAATGACAGGCCATAAGCCCTGTAAGTGCCTAGACTTCCAAATTTCCTCATCTAAAATGTTCTCCATCTCTAATTTGGTTTGTTGTTGAAATAAATTCTTGACAAACAAACCATTGCACCGTTTCCCCGCAGGGGTAGGCAGAATAGATAGAACGCCACAGCACTCTGTCTTTGCATACATCCTCTACATTCTTACATCGTCTCATGCACGCACGCTGATTATTCCTACTCTTGAAATGTCCATCTTCAAGTATTTGATGGACTTAATCGTGCCATGTCTTTCTCGGTCTTCCTCGTTTTCAGCATCCATTAACATTCGCATGGTAGATCATTTTAGCCGTTCTTTTGCTATCCATTCCCTCTACATGTCCAAACCAACGCAGCACCCTTTTCTTGATTCTATCAATAATGCATGTCTCAGCCTTAAATAGTTCATGAATCTCGTAATTTGTGCACCTATCATACATCGTTATACCACACATTCGCCCGAGAGATCGCATTCCGACAGCATTTAACCTACTTTCATAATAAGTTTTTAAATCCCATACTTTGCTCTTATATATTAGAGTTGCCACTAGAACTCAATTGTGAACTCCTAGTTTTGCCTCCTGCGACAAACATTTGTTTCCCAAAGTACATAGATTTCAGTAAACCGTTCACCCTGTTTCCGGCACTCACCCTCCTTTCCATATCTTTCACAGTATTTCCATCCCTAGTAAACATGCTTCCCAGATACACAAGTTCTTCTACCTGATTCAGAATGTCTCCGTTCACACTGATCTCACATTTAGTTATATTTTCATCTCTTTCAATTTATCAACATCCATTGGCAAATCGTTTTTCTTGCACACATCATAGACTTTTGTTACCAAGAATTGCGGGTCTTCTTTGAAACACGGCACCATCAGCTTACATGAGACAGTTAACAGTTATACCACTCATTTTTGCTCCCGTTTTTAAATCTTGCAGTCCTTTTATACAGCTGTCGATGTATACGTTGAACAACCATGATGACATTACACATCCCTGTTTGACTCCTTTAGGAATGTTGAACCACGATGTGAATGACCCATTCACCTTCACACATGCTGTGCTGTCCTTGTACAGTGACGCAGTAGCCCTCGCCAGGTTACCATTCACTCCGTACTCCAACAAAACCTTCTACAATTTTATCTCTGTCAACTCGATCAAATGCTTTTTGTAGATCGACAAATGCGTTGAAAAGTTTTTGGTGTTTTGCCAGAATTCTTATCGATAAACTAAAAATCAAGTCAGTGCTCCAAATATTATTTTTACATTCAAGACTAGTCAAAATGAAGAAGAATTGGTATTTTTAACTAAAATTTTGAACGGTTGCTATATTCGTAAAATGAATTCGCAGGTTATGGAAGATATTTTACTAATGTTTGTTTTATTATATCTTTAGTCTAGCAATGGACATTTGTAGATTTGTCACGCCATGTTTTGCTAAGTCGTCCTCGCGAATTCATTGCCACACTACTCAATTCTTATTTCAGTTTTTTATTACTCTTTTTCAACTCGGTAAAAAATTCAATACATCCGTTCAGCGATAATCGAGTGTGAATTATTTATCATTTTTATTTGTATCTATACGGATTTAAAACGGCAAAATATGACGTTTTGTGAATTGGTGCATACGAAGAATTTCAGATGCGCTGTGGTTTGACTTTGTTAGGAATCCATACTTATATTATAATTGCGAAAGTATGTTTTATTTTCATCATTCATTCGCTCCACATGATGGTTCGGTCATGTGGAGCGAATGAATGATGAAAGAACGGCTAAAAAGATTTATGATGCGAATGTGTCTGGTTGTAGAAGTCTGGTTGTAGAGGAAGGCCGAGAAAGACATGGCATGATCAAGTACAACAAATTCTTGAAAGTGGTCATGTGAAAAGTCGGAATAATCGACGTGCGTGCATGAGAAGATGTATGAATGTGAAGGAAGCAAAGGAAGTGTGCCAGGACAGAGTGGTGTGGCGTTCTATCCTCTCTGCCTACCCCTCCGGGGAAATGGCGTGATGGTTAGTTAATTAAGGTTTTCACGGTCACTTTTATCAAAATTGTTTTTTTTTGGGTGAAACTGTGTGTTTTGTAGAAAAAAGTATGTGCTTATGTGCTAGTAATTTGTACCGTGTCGCGGTCGGCAGTACACACAACTCTTTTCGTTTTTGTGGTATGTAGTACTGGGAACCATGTTGAGTTTCATTAAAAATAATTTATTTATTTATTAATTTACACGCCCTACGGGCTTTCACATTTATTAGAAATACATTTATATGCAGCAGTGAAACATAAGTATGTACATTTAGTTAAAATTAAAGATAACACTAGAAAAACTAAAAGACACAATAATAACTAAAAATAAGGAAATGTACCAACATATGAGTATATAAAAAGGTATTCATTACACTTACATGTAATACACTTTTTTTTTAATACGTATATATGTATATATTTTTTTTGTTTAAATTCTGTACAAGTTATTAACAATTGGCTTTTTAATTCAATCACTTTTCTTGTATCAATATTTTTTTCTTTTTTACCATGTAAAGTTTCACTTTTTATTTTGCATAGCAGTACGCTTTTTATTGTTTCTACATGTATACAAAAAAGCGTTGTTTATTTTTTAAATTATTACTTACTATGTTTGTACTTATCTGCATATTTTTTGTAAATGCCCCTTGGGCGTATTGTAAAATTAAATAAATGGATAAATAAAAAAAAAACCATACACACATTCATACACGTGCACATGCATACATACATAAACACATATACATACATGCATGCTTACATATATATACATATACACACATAAGTATATATATTATTATAGAGATACATGAAAAAAATAGTAAATAAAGAAAAATATTAAGATATTATGATTTTCTTGTTATATTACTTTAAATTTTTTTATTATTTGATTTGTTTTTTTACATTTATACTGGAATTGTTTAAACTTTCTACTGAATACGTTGTATAATTTTTAGGTAATTTTTTAAATAAATATTCCATAATTTTTTGGTTTAATTTTTTTATAAATTTTGCGTAAAAGAAAATTTATATTTTTAAAAAAATATATAAATATTAAGCAAAATATCTTAGTATTATAAATTTTTGTAAAAGGCAGATTTTCCGTTTATGTTAATAAAATAAAAATAAAAATAAAAAAATAAAATTATACAGATTAATTTATAAACCTTCTTAATACTTAACCTATAATTATATAAAGACTGACAAAATATATACCTTATGTGAGGCTGAGACAAGCATTATCGACAAAATCAAGAAAGGAGCTCTGCGCTGGTTTGGACATGTAGAACGAATGGACGGCGAAAGAACGGCTAAGAATATTTACAATGCGAAGGTTGATGGATGCAGAAATAGAGGTAGACCGAGAAAGACATGGCATGACCAAAGCCAATAAATACTTGAAGATGGACATGTCAAAGGTCGGAATAATGTAGAAGAAGCGAGATCTGTATGCAAAGATAGAGTGATGTGGCGTTCTATCCTCTCTGCCTACCCTTACGGGGAAACGACGTGATGGTTTGTTTGTTTAAAATACATAAACTTCACCATACTCGTTACCTAGCCGGTGTAGTCTAGGTATTAGTGATTTAAAAATTATTTTTTTTTAAATTATTTTTTTTATAATGTATTGGTGAATTGTAATAATAATTAAGACTGCCAGGAGATTCATAAAATAACTTTAGCTGCAGAGTATTTTGAAGAGGTACTTTTATGCTGGTAATACTAGTCGATTCCGGGACGTCCAATACGCCATTTGCTATTTTACATAAATTCAATGAATCATTTATAATTCTTCTTTTACAAAGAGTTGACATATTTAGTGTACATAATAAATTATCGTAATCAATATTTTCAGTGGGTTTATTGAGTTTGTAATTGACTTTATTTATTCATTAATTTAATTTTAATTCTTTCCACAGCCCCCTACCCCTCCCTTACAAAAAATTGAGATAAAATGCGTATTTGACCAATGGAACGATACCCAGCAGACGCGGACAAGGAACACAGTTAGGTAAGAGAGGAGTAGAGGTTTGTGGAAGCAATGCTAGTTCGAGAAATCAAAGATTTGGGATATGAAAAAAGTATATTTTTCTTTTAAAAAAAAGGGTTTTTATAAAAAAAAATTAAGGATTTTTTATACTGATCATTGTGGTTTCGGATGTTACAGAGTTTAAAGAACACCCTGTATACTCCTTGTTTTTAAATAAAATAAAATAAATATGTAATTCTTCCGTACTTGTGTAATATGGTGGGCCCATAATTTTATTTTTCCGGGTTTTGAAATGAAAGGGGTCTAAAAAGTTGCCTTTTGGATTACTCGGAATGCAAAAAACATTCGATACTACTTTTGGCCCTCAAACAGAGTTTGAAGTTTTCGAAAAAGTCGTTTTTTTCGTATTTAAGTAAGAAAATCAGTCCAATTAAATTTTATTATGTGCATTAAATCTTATTAAATAAGCATCTAAGGGCGTGAGTTGCACTTTGTTTTGTTATAATTAGGTAGCATTGTTTTAATAAGCCATTGTTTTCGTCAATATTAGCCAGGAGCTCAACGGAATCAGTTCCGCGGAGTAAACTTTTTGCATTTCGGTAGTTTTAAATCGTGTTCGAATTTGTAATGTGATTAAGTTTAACTTAACAAAAAAATCATATACTTTACTAACAAAAAAAATAAATTATCAATTTAGATGATTCACAAAATGTTCAGATAGCGATTCAATTCAATTCAATTCATTTATTAAAATCTAACATGTACATTACAAACATATATTTAATACGTACATTTTATAAAAAAGAAAAAAATACATGAAAGAGACTCATGTCGAAGTAGTAGGAGAATCTTGCTCCGGAAAACCCCTTCGGATACATGGAACAGATCAATTTCCAGAGCGATGTTGTTCAGCATACCACTTTACACACTGCGTAACATTCACCATTGTTTCTATATTTAAACATCCACATTTTCTCAAATCTTCTATCTGTTGACTCTGTGAAGCAAAAGAGCTGAAACCTTTATCATGTGGGTGAGATTTTGTACCACAACATGCCAAAAGACCCAATTACTGTGGTCAATTACAGAAAAATCACATTTTGGTTTTTTGTTTTCTCACCGGGAATCGAACCCGGAACCTCCGTGCGTGATTCGAGCGTTTCAACCCCTAAACGTTTTTTAACACCTTTCGGTTTAGTGAAGTTTTAAAATTCATATCGCATTTTCATGGAAACTAAAAATAAATAAAAACAAACAAGATGATATAATAATTTGTTTATTTTGGGAAATTAAATAACAAAGTGCTTTAAATATTAATTATTGCATAAAATTATTTTGATTTCTGAAATTAATTTAGAAACTTTAAAAGTAATCCCCTATTACTATTACATTATTATTTTTTAACGTCATAATCGTTCCTCTTTTACGCACCGATAAATCAAATGCAGCGTATTATGATAATCTGTTTCGTAAAAGTAAGGTGATCAGTCTTACGGTTTACGTGTCATTGAAAGCATCCACCACATACCCGAATCCGTTTTCCCGAAGACTTAATGTCTTTCTTCGGATTCGCTCATACGAGGGCGGATTGATAATGAAGCTACCTAGCGCTAGATGGCAGCACAAACACAAAAAAGATTAATTTTTTCCAAATTGCGGTCTGTCAAACGGCAGCTGTTAAAATGTCACCCAAATTCATCGATTAGTTTATTTGTTGTAGTCGTTTGAAGTAAACAACTTTTGTGTTTCTTGAAAAATTTAAAAAAGCGAATTTCGTGCAGTGATTAAACACTATTATTTGAAAGAGAAAACAAGAAAAGTTCGATAAACATTACGGTGAGTATGTTCTGTCAGATTACATAGTAAAATATTGGATTGCTGAATTTAAACGGCCGAACAAGCACTGCAACAATACCATCAACAGGAAGGCCAAAAGAGGTGGTTACTGAAGAAAATATCAAGAAAATACTCGATATAGTTATGAATGATCGCCGAGTGAAGTTGCGTGAGATTGTTGAAATGGTAAACATCTCATATGAACGTGTATTCAACATTTTGCATGAACATTTGCATATGAAAAAGCCATTGGCAAGATGGGTGCTGCGTTTGCTCACTGTCGAACAAAAACGAGTTCGAGAGACCACTTCACAGCAGTGTTTGGAAATGATAAAGCGTAATCCTGTTGATTTTTGGCGTCGATTAATAACTGTTGATGAAACGTGGGTGCACCACTATACACTTAAAACCAAAAATCAATCGAAACGATGGGTGGAAGCTGGTGGAAGTGCTCCGAAGAAGGCAAAGGCAGTGAAATCGGCTGGCAAGGTTATGGCCACTGTATTTTGAGATGCACTCGGAATATTGATCATCGATTATCTTGAAAAAGGATCCACAATTACAGGAAGGTATTATCGTGCATTTTTGGATCAATTGAATGATGCAATCAAGGAAAAACGACCACATTTAAAGAAAAAAAAAGTGATCTTTCTTCAAGACAACCCACCGGTTCACACAGTATTAGATACGATGCTAAAATTACGTGAAATACACTTTGAATTGGTTGATCATCCACTTTTTAGTTCAGATTTAGCTCCTAGTGAATTTTTCCTGTTTCTAAATTTGAAAAAATGCCTCGCAGGAAAAAGATTCAGCTCAAACGAAGAAGTGATTACCGAAACTAACGCGTTTTTTAAGAGGTTCCCGAAACCATATTATTCAGATTCTATAAAAAAGTTGAAATATCGTCTTACTAAGTGCGTCGAAGTAAAAGGAGACTATGTTGAGAAATAAATGTTTTTTAAAAAAAAAAAGTTTTTTTTCCTACTTAGGTAGATTCATTTTCACTTCGCCCTCGTACAAGCAAGCAATTTTTTATTTTTCATTACGAATTGGTTATATTTCATCCTTTACTAACCAACCAAGTTCAGTAAGGAAAAGCGCGAACAAATATTTACATTTACAACTTTTAATGTCCCTTTCACTGTCGCTCTAAAACCACCCCTCATCGTCTACAAGGTAAAGTAAAGTACAAAGTGCAGTATAAATAAGATAAATAAATAAATCCTTCACCCATTTCAAACCCCTTTATGTCGACAGTGATAGGAATCGTTAGTTACTACTCTCTGGAGCACCAGAACGCCCCCGAGGCTGTTATTCCAAACGCTCTCGTGTCCGTATTACCTCGTGTATTTTGTATGTAAATTATTTTCTCGTTCCACGAGAGTGGTTCAGGATAGCACCCCAGGCGACTACCCCGGTGGCACCCAAAAGCAGCAGACTTACCCAAAGACTAATTCGGGTGTCAGCCCAGAAATAATGAACTGTCATAGTTTGAACAACCTTAGAATCAATAGTGCATGTCGACCCAGGAATCGAACCTAGCACTTCAAGAATATCGCCATCGAGTCAAAAACGCTCACTCAGAGTTCTGAATCTATTTCGCGCATTCTTAAACCGTATAGACACAGATTATTACCAAAATTAATTTCATCGATATAAAAATAATTATTTATGCTTGACAATATTTTGAGTTTGTCCAAATTTTTGTAGACAAGGACTGGATTCAACTCCCCGGGGAGCTGTTTATATTAACATATTACAACAGAGATGAAGAACATTGAAGAGAAGGTAATATAGAAGTCCAGGCATCTACAGGGCTTATGACCTGTCAATGGCTGGTTTAAGTGGCCACTTTACACACTGTGTAACATTCACCATTCTGCCTATATTTGAACATCTATATTCCTTCAATTCTTTCATCTGTTGATGTTTGTGAAGTTAAAGAGCTGAAACCTTTATTTATGCGGGTGAGATTCGTCTAATTGAATTATTTCACCTACATACTAGGCAACGCTTGAAAATATTATTTTTTCAATTTCTATACTTCCTCATGGACCAGGTAATTTATCAACGATATTTTGAGTTTGTCCAAATTTTTGTAGACAAGGACTGGATTCAACTCCCCGGGGAGCTGTTTATATTAACATATTACAACAGAGATGAAGAACATTCAAGAGAAGGTAATATAGAAGTCCAGGCATCTACAGGCCTGCCTAGTATGTAGGTGAAATAATTCAATTAGACGAATCTCACCCGGATAAATAAAGGTTTCAGCCCTTTAACTTCACAAACATCAACAGATGAAAGAATTGAAGGAATATAGATGTTCAAATATAGGCAGAATGGTGAATGTTACACAGTGTGTAAAGTGGCCACTTAAACCAAAAAGGTCCATAACCTTTTGCCAGAATCGTGGAAAGACGGGAGTGTTGTCAAGTTACGGAAGATGTTGACCTCGCTCTTTCATGACATTGGTCGTAGGGAGTCAGCAAAGTTGATGCATGCCACGGATTGGAGAACCTTACTAGATGTCAAAAATAAAATATAAAAAATAAGCAATAATTAAAAAAATATATATTTATAGATGACAACCATGAAGTTTCACATAAATAAATTGTCTATGTTTTTATGAATGTATGTATGTGTATGCGCATGGGTGTACGTACGTGTGTGTGTATGTACATGTGTAAATATGTGTATATTTATATATACATGTGTGTATATATGTGTATGTCTGAAGGTATATGAATCAAAATGTGTATCCGAATAAGTTTATATTTTGTTTGTCTGTGCTCTATATTAATTTGTTAACTATTATAATATATTAAAATGTAATTGCCTAGCTTGGAACGGGGTATGAACCCTTGTTAGCTGGGCAAAGTGAATATGGAATTGTATTTTGATAAAGAGTGTGAATAAATAAATAAATAAACCAGGTATTTATATATTTATATCTTAAAGTAGTGCACACATATCATACATATTGTTATGTGTGTTCTAATAATAACATTGCAAATATATTTAATTTATAAATTGTTTATCACATATGTCTTGACCATTATTTTAAATTTTGATATGTTTTTTTCTTCATAAATATTTTTTTCCATTTCGTAATACTTTTTAATTGCTTTAAATAAAATCGAATTTTGTGACTTTGCCTTTTTCCTAAATGGAAGTCTAATTTTGTTCTTTTCTCTAGTATTGTGATCGTGTTCATGCTGGTTCCGATCATTTTTTTTCCAAAATTCTGTTTTTTTATTAGAGTTTATAATTTTATGAACAAATATCATTGTATTGTAAAATATTGACAGGTCATAAGCCCTGTAGATGCCTGGACTTCTATATTACCTTCTCTTAAATGTTCTTCATCTCTGTTGTAATATGTTAATTTATGGTTGACTTAAATATAAAGATTACAAAAAATAATTTAAATTTTTTACAAATTGAGATCAAAATTTATATTTAATCAAAAAGATATTTCATGATTTCTTTCTTCAGCTGTCTATTCGAAGTTATGATGTTATTTAACAGGGGTTGATTTGTCATCGGAGATACGAATTTACCTGAAAAAAAGCAACATTAGTATAAACATGTCATAATAAAAATATAATTACGTTTTCATTATCAACGTGGTTAGAAGAATGACAGTTTCCATACTGATTTGTTTTTAATGTAAAACTTCAATTAAAGAAGCTCAGTATTTTTATCTCTTTTTAAATAACAGGGATGGAGAACATTCTAAAGAAGGGAATATGGAAGTCCAGGCATTTACAGGGCTTACGACCAGTCATTGGCTGGTTTAAGTGGCCACTTACACACTGTAACACTCACAATTTTAACTATGTTTGAACTTCCATATTTCTTCAATTCATCTGTCTGTTGATTTTAGTGAAGCTAAAGAGCTGAAACCTATTGTTGTGAAAAGATTCATACTTTTTTTTGTTTTCTTTTTGACATTTCCTTTTTTTTCTTTCTTATTTTATTGAAATATTTTAGATCTTCATTTTAATAAAAAGGGAATATGGAAGTCTAGGTATTTACAGGGCTTATGACCTGTCATTGGCTGGTTTAATTGGCCACTTTACATACTGTGTAACATTCACCATTCAGCTTATGTTTAAACATACACATTTCCTCAACTCTTCCATCTGTTGACTTTTGAGAAGTAAAGGAGCTTAAACCTTTATAATGCGGGTGAGATTCATCCGGCTGAACCAAATCACCTGCTAGGCAACGCCTGAAAACAATTTTTCATATTTTATACTTCTTCTTTTGGCAGGTAGTTAATTACCTAGGGAGGAAATCCAGCCAGTCTGCAAGCATTTGGACATACTCAAACATTGTTGAATGACGATTGAATTGAATTGAATACTCCTATGGCTTTTAATTTCCTATTGACGGGCGTCGTGGCACAGTTGGTTAGACGGCTAACTGTGAAACTGGCGTCGCGGGTTCGATTCCCGCTAGTTGTCAGAAAAAAATCAAAAAAATATTTTTTTCTTAATTGATCTGGGTGTTGTGGTGTGTTTTTTCATTACTTCCTTCCATATCCCATCCATCCCACCTGCTGACAATCCTCAAAATAGAGGCTTAGCGGGTTATTACTTTACAAAAAAAAAAGTAAGAACCAAGACATGACTTTCTATTTCACAAACCTTCGCTAAGGAACCACTGTATTAGCTTTCTTTTCCACATACCTCCGCTAAGGAACCACTCATGAATGGCTTTCTTTTCATAGGTGAACCCGTCAGCACATTTGACCGGGTCTAGCATGAGGCTGTGGGTAATAGGGCAGAGCATGTGATGCGGAGGGGCATCCTTCGATCTGAGGTCCAAGGCCGAGGAGCAACTCAGGCGAAGCCAGCGTAGCTCCTGAGACATGCTGACAGCAGAGGAATTGGACGGATCTGGAATGACCGAGACACAAAACCAAATTAGCAATGCTTAAAGAGATTATTTATTAATATTCACGACGAATATATTATATACTCGTATATACGGCGTATACTGCGGATGCCTCCCGAACGCCTGAACCACGTTTGCTTATAATAAATATAATATTTGGCTGATTTATATAGCGCCATTTTTGTAAAAAATCACCCCAAGGGCGCTTTACAATTGTATACCTAAACTTACATTCTAACTAAACTAAAGTGATATATATTTCCAGATTTAAAATTGAGGGTATGATAGTCTAAAGAAGTGGGATTTTAGTTGGGATCTGAACTGACTGGGACTGTCGATGATTCGTAAGTTTGAAGGCAATCGGTTCCAGGCAGAGGGGCCGGCGGCGGCAAAAACCCGATCTCCAAATCTAGTGTTTGGGGAGCGCCGGATTTCGACAAGTTTTCCTCTTCCTGAATAAATGAAAACATACAATTTCCTAATGGAATAGAGGGATCTAATATATCTAATAAATTTAACAAATATTTTATAAGAAGCGTGGAAGAGATAAATGAGAATATAGAACATATAAATTATAATTTTAACTTAGATGAAGAACAGGAAACCAAATTAACATTCAAAAAATTAACACAAAAAGATCTTTACGCAATAATTAAAATAATTAAATCAAAACCTAGTCCAGATGGAATTACAATTAAATTATTGGAAAAGACTCTACCCATCATAGGAAATTACTTATTGGATATTATAAATGAATCGTTATTGCATGGAGTCTTCCCGAAATCATGGAAAACATCATGTGTCATTCCAATAGCAAAAATAAAAAATTCAGTGAAGTGTGAAGAATACAGGCCCATAAACACCCTTCCAAAATATGAACAATTATTGGAATATATTGTAAAGAATGAGTTAGTTAATTTTTTGGAACAATGGGAAGTATTATGCAAAGAACAATGTGGATTTCGAACCAATCAATCTTGTGAAATGGCTATTAACTTGGTTTTAGAAGATTGGAAAGAGGAAACCGATAAGAACATGTTCGTAATTGCAGTTTTCTTGGATTTTAAAAGAGCCTTCGAAACAATAGACCGAGAAATAATTATTAAAAAATTGAAAAAAATAGGAATAAAAGGAAAAACTATAAAATGGTTTGAAGAGTACCTTGGCGATAGATACCAAATAACGAAGGTGAATGATGAAATTTCCGAGCCCCTCAAAATTTCATTGGGAGTACCACAAGGATCGGTTCTCGGACCGGTTTTGTTTATTATATACATAAATGATATTGTCGAAACATTAAAATATTCAAAAATAAGACTCTTTGCAGACGATGCCTTAATATATATATCGGGAGAAAATTATAAAACAATTATGGACAGACTAAATCATGATCTTAATAGTGTATCACTGTGGCTAAAAATTAATAAATTAAAATTAAATGTTAACAAAACTAAATATATGAATATAGGAAACAAAAGAATAGAAATTACACCATCAATTGTAATAGAAAATGAAAAACTTAATGAAGTCACTGAAATGAAATATTTAGGTGTAATGTTGGATTCAAAACTTACATTTCACCAAAACGCTAAGATGGTAATAAATAAGATTGCAAAAAAAATATCAATTTTGGGAAGGATCAGAAGATTTATTGATAAGGACTCCTGCAAAACTATTTACAAAGCAATTATTGAACCACACGTTAACTACTGTAGTAGCATTTTATTTTTATCAAACAAAGAAAACATAGATAAACTAACTGTATTACAAAATAAAGCCTTTAGAATCATTTTGAAAAAAAACAGATATACGAGGGTAAAGTCGATGGTAAATGAAATGAAATTATTAACATATAAACAAAGAATATTTTACAATACAATGATATTTGTTCATAAAATTATAAACTCTAATAAAAAAACAGAATTTTGGAAAAAAATTGATCGGAACCAGCATGAACACAATCACAATACTAGAGAAAAGAACAAAATTAGACTTCCATTTAGGAAAAAGGCAAAGTCACAAAATTCAATTTTATTTAAAGCAATTAAAAAGTATTACGAAATGAAAAAAAATATTTATGAAGAAAAAAACATATCAAAATTTAAAATAATGGTCAAGACATATGTGATAAACAATTTGTAAATTAAATATATTTGTAATGTTATTATTAGAACACACATAACAATATGTATGATATGTGTGCCCTATTTTAAGATTTAAATAAATAAAATTAAAAAAATCAAATGCTGACCTAAGAGTAGATTTTCTTTGACATGTATTTTCCCTAATACAAAGGTCCGATAGGTATTTTGGAGCCATTTCATGAAGGGATTTGAATACTGTCCAGCAAAGCTTGTATTTTATTCTCTCTGGGCTTTTTGACCAGTGCAAATCTCGAAGATGTTGTGAGAGAATATTTTTTTACTCCCGTAATAAGCCTCGCTGCTGCATTGAAAACAGACTGAAGTTTATTAGTTTGATATTTTGGGAGATTTGCGTATATTCCATCACAGCAGTCTAGACGCGAAACGACATAAGCATTTATGTTACAAGGCATCAGATTCTCGACATCCCGAACGTCCTCTGCTGACTGTTTGTCGGCAGTTCATGTCAGAAAACTACTTCTACTTCTACCATCTACTAAGACGGAGACGCACAGGAGCTGGCTTTATACGTACCTGTTTGAATTATTTCATGAATAATCTCTTCAGCTGTTGGGATCAGATCTCTTCCATTAACTCCCGTGCTTAAAATTTTGACACTTATGTATCTCAATAATCCATTAGTCATTTCTTCTTCCTGTTAAATAGAAACGTTTAAGATTAGACATTTTTTTTTTTTTTTAAGATTGGCCGTTTTCGCACTAAATTTTTAATGAAGCTTCAATATATTTTATTTATTTATTTATTTATTTATTTATTAACGGACATTGTCCATGTATATATAAGATTCTTATACTGCTAGATTCTAATATTCAATATTCAGGGTGGGTTTTAACTGTGTTTGCGGTTTGTTTCGTCATTTTTTTAATAATACTCAAGGCTAGCGCAATGCGAAGGGTAGCGTTAGATGCGCTATTTCGTGAAACTTCTAGTCGCCATGGAGCCATTCACGAGAAAGCAACGCGCGTCTTGTGTTCGCGCATATTACGTAAACAATTATTCCGTGATGATTTCAAGACAAATGTGCGGCGCTCACTTCGGTTTACGAGACATTAGGCAAGCACCAAGCGCAAAGTCTCCTCGGGAATGGATCAACATGTTTGAGACAACCGGCTCAGCTGAAAGAATAATTAATGAAGGCTACCCGAAGCCGGCGAGGATATCAGAAGTTATTTAGCGTGTTAGTGAATCTGTAGGGGAAAATCCGCAACAATCAACTCGCAAGAGAAGCCAAGCCTCAAACAACAAGAGGACCACTTTACAAAAAAATTTACGCAATGATTTACATCTAAAAGTCTATAAAATTCAACTGATGCAAGAGTTGAAGCCGAATGATACCGATCTTCGACAGTTTGAAGGAGATGTTCCCGGGAAACTCATTTCCGAGGAGGATACATTGAGTGGCCCCCACGGAGCCCGGATCTCAGCCCGTGATTTTTTTTTGTGAGGATACTTAAGACAATCCAACAACAATAAATCAATTACAAGAAAAAATTGTACGGGAAATTAACGCCATCCCACGGACAACTTTTAAACGTGAATTTTGAATTTTAAAACAAAGATATTATTAAAATTTCCATTTGTTGTAGTTTCTGAAAAATAATAATAAAACTTTGAAAGTTTTACAATCATTTATTTTTTGGCAATTGAAATTGGGTATACAATTAAGGCCCACCCTATAGATCAACTATTGAATGTACAGAATTAAGCGTGGGTACGTCTTTTTGATTTTTGATAAAATAACAAGTTATTCGTTATTAGCTACATAAGTATTTAATGCCAAAACGCGCATTAGCGACTAAAAGCGAGTAACGCTTAAGTAGATACAATGATACGAGTACTCTACCCCCTTCCTATCACTTCATTTACGAAGCGCCATAAAAATCAGATTCATAGTTTGAATGCATTATAGTTAAAACATTTCCACAAGGTCAAAATTTACTCACACTGTGACATCCTGCGAGTGTGTTTTCAAATAACGTTTGAGGCTCGTTCACTTTGCGCCTAACCGATATTAATGTACTCCAAATTCCACCTTTCAGAAATACAAATTTGAAAAAAATCATAGCGCTGATAATACGACACATGTTGTTTTTTTTTTTATTTAGCTTAGTTTAATAGTCTTTTAGCAAAAAAAAAAAAAATCACTGAACTTCCTCATTTTCGGGCATTAGAACTATTATATGGGGATTTGAGCATCAGAACTATTATAACTTACAGCAGAGTATAATTCTTTGAGCCATTGAACTAACTCCTCCCCTGTCCACTCCAACGGATTTTTCGTAGCTGACATCACCAACTGACCAGGGTCAGATTCCAAAACCTGAAAAATAGAAAAAATATTGTCCAAAAATCATAAATAACTGCCAAAATGTTAATAAAACTGGGGTAAACTGGTAGTTAAACCTCGAACATCTGATCTGTGAGTCCACAGCAATACCACGAGACTACGACCCGATTTCTATTTCAATTTTAATAGTAACAATACTTTAAGTATGTCCAAACCTTTGTAGACGAAGAAATATAAAACTTTTTGAGAAATAAACACGGAAATTATGGGGATTATGTTATTCATTCATGTTTTTGTATACTGTTTTAATGAACGAATTTTAAGATCCATAAGACGCACTTCATTACTCTGGAAATTCAACCAAAAATTATGGGGCGTCTTATGGTCCAAAAGACTTTTTTTTTATATTGATAGATAAATTTTAGGGTGTGTCTTATCGTCCGCAAAATTCGGCATACACCTACAAACAAACGGTAACGCCGTTTCCCTGTAGGGGTAGACAAAAGGTAGAACGCCACATCACTCTGTCTTTGTTACAAACCTCACAGAAGTGAGTTTGAAGGCAAGTGTCTTTAAATGTGAATTTAAAAAAGAGAAATTCACTTCTAAGTGAATTTCTCTTTTTTAATTTACGTTTTATTTTAATCAATAAATATGTTTTACTCACAAGGTGTCGTGGAAGTCGCCATAGACAAAGTTGACCAGAGAGACACCCGGTCGCTAAAAAGGCCCCTTTAGGTGCAAAACAGCACGCTGCTACCAAAGAAGAATGTTCCAACACATAAAGACATTGGCCGGCGTATACAGACCAAATCCTGCAAAAAAAGTCACATTTTAAACCATTTTATACAGAAGTTCCAAAACTCGACGAATTCCCTTCGAGAGCTGATATGCCAGTTCATAACTGACCAGAATATCTACATATGACTTCAAGAAAGAGATGAAATATAATCAAAAATAAACGGGAATTTCTAATATGATTTTTTTTAACCACGTATTCTTAGAACATTTTAACAGAGAGATCCTCGACCCAGATATAGAAATTTAATGCAGAATTGAGACGGCAAGAGCTGCTTTTAATAAAGTAAAATCCCTCTTCTACAATGCTAATCTCAACTTGAAAATAAGGCAGAGATTGGTAAAATGTTGTGTGTGGTCTATATTGTTGTATGGCTGCAAAACTTTGGCTCTGAAGGTGAACAGGCTAGAGGTTTTTAAGATGTGGTTGCATCGCAGAATGCTTAAGATATCTTGGACAGACCTGATAAGGAACTCAGAAGTCTTAAGTCGAGCTAGAACGAACAGAGAACTCTTAACCACCATAAAAGTTCGTAAAATTTCGTATCTGGGTCATATAATGCGTGGAGGAAAGTACCACTTGCTTCATTTAATTTTGAAAGGCAAGATTGAGGGTCATGGAGGAGCTAAAAGAAAACAGAAACATTTCCTGGTGGCGAAATATACGAGACTAAACTGGCTTCAGGACTGTGGAGCAAATTTTCCGGGCAGCACAGGATAGAGACTTTTGCCAGAGTGATTGACAACGTTAGAGATCCTGACAGAGAATTAAGAGAAAAAGAAAAATAACCACGTTGACAACACTGTTTTTGACATTCTGGCAAAGTTTGATGGTGATTAAATGCTCAGTATTCTTTCAGCGTCTGTTTGAGTGAGTCGAAAAATTGCTGTGTGGTGATTTTTCCAATGGATAAAAAATTGAGATAACGGGCGTGCCTCAAATTTTGTGTTGTTAATGAAATTTCGTATGCCAAATTATTGAAAATATTGAATAAAACCTTTGGAGAATCGTGTTTGTCGAAACACGGGCATACAAATGGTGTAAGAGATTTAAAAACGTTTGTAAATGCTTAGATGATGATAAACATACTGTACGTCCAGCAACGTCAAGTACCGAAGAAATCGTAGAATCGGCAAAGCAAATCGTGTTGAAAAATCAATGTGTACCAATCTGAGAGCTTGCTGTGTTATTGAGCATCTCATCATTGAGATGTTTTGGGTATGAAACGCGTCACCCAAAAACAAAACAAAAAATGTAGAAGGACAATTCGTGGATTTTACACCACGACAAAACGCCGTCCGGTGGTGATTGTTTCGGAGTTTTTGGCCAAAAATTCAACTTATATATCAGCCAAGCGCCGTATTCTCCATACCAGGCGCTAGATTGCTATGAAGAGGAACGCGCTTTGAGACGATTGATGCCATAAAAGAGAATTTGCTGCGAGAGCTAAAGGCCATACCTTTGCAGGCCTATGAAAAATGCAAGGACAATTGGATTAAGCGTTGGCATCAAGGTGTTGTCGCAAATGGCGAGTATTTTACAGGAGATAGTTAAAAAAAAAATATTATTTTTGCCGAATTCTTGTTTATTTTTTATCACACTGGTATTTAATAATAATAATGGTTTGTTAACAAAATTTTTTAAAGAATTATCTACTACATACATACGTTTCTTTCTTTGGATTATAGCTAGTCTACCTAACTAGGTACAACCTGTTTTAAGGCAGACATTTTTATCCAAAAATAAACAACAACAACACCTACTAGTTCATTTATTATAAAGTTAAACTATTAATCCGGGTCATGGTTTTGCAATGTTCGAGTAACATATTCAATATTTTGGGGCCCAAAAATCTCAAATTTCTTTGCCCAAATTCAGAGTTTGTAGTAGACCCCATGACCCATCCTTTAGTTTGACTTCTGGTAGAGTGGGAGTGTTCCTTTTGGGATTTGGTATAATAATTTCTAATTATAATTTCTTTATTTTGAAACGTGATAGAGTCGTATCTGTTGTTTCATACGATGAGTCTCGCTAACATTCAGTTAAAATAATCACATCAAAGTTTGTATTGAGATTATGCAGAAGTACAGTAGATTCATCAAAGTTATTGTTAGCGTTTCTAATATTTTGGCACAGTGTAAAAGTTGAGAGTTCGTCAAAATGTACAGGGAATTCACTGATATAAAAAATATTTCAAATAAGTTAAACTATTTAATCTGCAGAAAATCTGAAATACCTCATGTTAACACCTAATACAAATATTTCCTAACGTTTATTAAGACAATCCGAATTCCGAATCTGAAGTTTTCTTTTTCGGGTTTTTTAAAGAATTCAAGCTTTGTTTCACACACAAAACACCTTCGCTCGAATACAGAATAAAAAGTATTTTACCTAGCCTGCTTGTCGGTAGACGTGGTGCAGAGAAGATCAGCCCTGTTGGTTGGGAACCGGACGTTGGTAACACTGCTTCCATGTCCAGCTAAGATTCTCCATTCCTGGCAGCTTTTTCCAGGGCCAATATTTCCTGACTGCAAGACCAAAGATATTTAAATTTATGTATTTTTCAACTTATTTGAGAGCTTAGAACGCGAATTAGATTTTTCTTCATATTTTTAATTTTTACTCTCCTTAAAATAATTTTTATTTTTTGCCACTTTTGCTTAAAATGTTTTTTTTCGTAGGTCTTTTTCAGCATACAATACAAAATTTTAAGATATAGATTACACAAACATCACTGTCAGATTTAAAATTTACACTAAAAATGCATGATGTAATTTAGTTAGACATTATAATAATAAATATGTACATCTCCCTTCACCTCCTTATCTTCTCTTCAAGCATCCTCGTCTTAATCCCGTCCAATTAACAATAACTTACTGTTTTTAAAAAATATTTTAAAAATTCTTTGATTATTGAAAAATATTTACGAGTACATGAAAACAACATTTTTATATGTATAACCTTATGTGTATTTATTTAATATGTAATATATTTTCTTTACTAACTTTGTATACTTTGTGGAAATCTGTTATTAGTTCTGAGTTTATACACTATATCTGTTGGTTTACTATAAATATGTGTGTAAAACTGTTGATTTCCCAAATAAAATATTTAAAAAAAATAATGATTAAACATGTAATATATTTGGTCACATTTTGTTATAGGGGGTTTACCGTACTTGCATGTAAAAAAGTCTTTAAAGCGTTTCTGAAATACAGATTTTCTTACCTTTGGTATTAAAATTTTCCAAATCTTGGCGAGGCAATCATTTCCACACGTGGCCAGAAGATGACACGTAGTGTCTTCTGCTACCTGGACTGGCATTTCTTCGACTGATGGAGCAAAATCCATTCCTTGGATCCCTTGAATTATCGAGAACACTAAATAGAATTCGTATAAAAAATGTTGTGTTTAATCATTCCACATCTTCCTCGATTTCTGCATTCATTAACATTCACATCTAAATTTATTGCAACAGAGAGGGAAAACATTTCTGAGAAGGGAAAATGGGAGTCCTAGGCATTTACAGGGCTTATGACCTGTCATTGGCTGGTTTAAGTGGCCACTTTGCTCACTGTGTAACAATTACCATTCTACCCATGTTTGTGCAGTGTACTTATAAAATGCATGTCGTGTTGGTTTTATATGTTGTGCAACAACTATGGTGAAGGTGTATAGTGGGTTTTGCATGTTGGTTTAATTGGTGTCCTGACGAAGAGACAGGCACGTCTCGAAACCGGCAGACATAGAAAAGTCGGTAAGTGGTTATGTAAAAGAGGTAAACCACGAACTGATAAGCGTTAGCGAAGGTATATAGGAGTGTTAGGACTATGAAGTACATTGAACAGAAGAGAGAGGGAGTGATAGTCTCTCTGCTGTCTGATTTTGAGCCATTTCAGTTGTCTACGATAATCAGAAATGTGGTCATATTTCCTAAGACCAAAAATGTACCTTATGCATGTATTCTGAAGTCGTTCAAGTTTATCGAGTTGCTCACAGCTTAAATCAGTCATGGAAACATCAGCGTAATCTAGAATGGGTAGTAGTAATGCATCTTATGCTTGCATTTTATTACCCATGTCATGTAAATCTCAATTTCAGGAAGAAGGAGTCTATGCATTTACGGAGCTTATGACCTGTTGAAATACCAGTCTACGCACCATGTATAATTCCCCATTCTGCCTAATGTTTGAGATTTCCACACCTCCATAATTTTCAAATTAGTCAAAACCGACGTGCTTTATGAGCGACATTTGTTGCTTTTTTAGTGAAGTTTTTTTTTCAATAATATCAACTCTAGAATTGATTGATTATGTCTGTCCTTTACTCGCGCGTAGGAATTTGAGCCTTATCATCGTGGTATTCGACGCTTAATCAGGGTCATTTTCGTATATTAAAATTAGGCGAATCGCTATTCTAGTAATTTAATCCCAGTAAGCCAAAATTGAGTGCAGTAAACTAAAACTGTAATAACAGATATTTAAATAAATGTTCAAATGAAAACAGGTAGGACTTCAAATGAACATTTTTAAAGATTTTTTTATTGTATTTTTTTTTAATATTTGTTTTCTTTTATTTGGGAAACATACAGTACAGTTACAAAGTTTTATACTCAACACAGTTAGACTTAACTCATTTGAGTGCACCCATTAGGACCAGTGAAGTTTCCATATTATAAAGTAATTATATGTAAGGTTATTAATTAAAGTACAAAAAAGAGAAGGAAAATAAACATAAATAGAAGTGTTATAAAAATTTTAATTAAAGTAAAAAAATGAAGAAAATTTGTAAAAATAATTAAAAGTTAAGAATTAAAATAAAGAATGAAAAACATGCTCAGATGTAAAAATAAAATAAAATAATAATAACATTTTTTTAAAAAGGAAAAACATAAATATACACATACATATTTTAAGGGATTCAAAGAAACTATTAGACGAATCTTTAAAGAATCTTTAATTAAGAAAATAAATTTAAGTCAATTTAAAAACATCTTCGTCTTTACGCGGTGATAACCGACTGTTGTCTGCTATTATTATTTATTCACGCAAGAGGTCTTGGGTTCGATTCCCAGCAGGGTAAAAATATTTTTTTACGTAGTTTTATTCTGAAATATTTCGTTTTCCTTGGACTGGCACATGAAGCGTAAAATTGATCACCTTCTCCCTATAACAGATGATCGGACTACGCTGCTACGCTGCTGAATACCACTGAATGCTGATAGGGGTTTGAGGATGATGGTTTTTACCTAAATCATGGGCGCAGTCCTCTACAATCACAGGGTTATTATTGATGGAATTCTCAGAAAATGTTCCAAGAGCTGGCGCAGCATACAGCCTGAAGTCTCCATTGTGGGACCCTGATGAGGCTAACCTTCCATCGGGAGACCAAGCGCAACAGGTTGTGGCTCCAGAATGTTCTCCGTATACCCTGGAGAGAAGACAAATGCATAATCATCACATACAAATAATATAATCACTAGATCCTCAACACATAGACAACTTAAACAAATACAAACTAATACCACTTTTGGACAAAGGGATTTTGAGGATTATTCAATTTAAAGCTGTAACCTACTTCCACTGACTATTAAAACAATTAGTAACGAGAAAATGTTCAAAAAGGCTATAAAAAATAGATAGTGGAGCTAGGTACGAGTAGAAGTAAAATGGATTGTCTCTGCTCCTCAAATGTATAGCTTATGATATGTTTTCGTTCTTTCATTGTACGTTTTGTAATATAAATAATAAAGATGTACCATAAATTAATTATACATATAAATACGTAGTGTTTAAAACTGTCTAAACATCTTGTTAATTTATCTCTGTTTATTAAGTAAGTCTTCTTTGTTTATTCTCAAATGTAAAAATATTTTTAAAAAGTATATTGTTAAGTGTCCTCGGCACGGGTAATCACCCCAGTGAGGTAACATTATTTTTATTATTAATTATAGTTTATAATGGAAAAAAATATGAATAAATAAATGAATATTATTTATATTGAAAACATTAACTTATGGTCAAACTTTTTACTTACTGTTATTGATCATTTGTACGTAAACACCTTACTGACTTTTTTACCGTCTCTTCGTCAGGACATTAATTAAACTAACATGCAAAATATAAAACCAACGTGCTGATTATGCTAGCATACCTTCCTCCACTTCCTCTTTCTTTACTAAGTCTCCTACACCACCAAACATTTTTACAAATTATAATTAGTGCATGGTAGTCTTACCTATAATAAGCATGTGGTTTCAAATCAGCACGTTGGTTTTATTTTTATGCAACAACTATCGTGAAAAATACTGGAATTTGCATGTTAGTTTATTTGGTGTCCTGACGAAGAGACGAGTACGTCTCGAAACCAGTAGACATAGAATAGTCGGTTATTGGTTACATACAAAAATTTAATAAATTTAATGTAATTATATTATTTCATTTAGAGATATTTGCAACAGAGATATATATTTTTTGGCTGGCTGGAAGCAGCCAACCAAAAACTGATTGGTCAAAAGAAGAGAATTATTCAAAATTTTGTACTAAAAAAACATATAAATATCAAAAGATATGTTAAAATAAAATATTTTAAAGAAAACCTTATTAATTAAAAATAGCAGCTGTATATATAAGCATTAATAAAAAAATTAAAACGTACATTATGTTATGCGTATTTAGTGATGAGGAAATGAGGGATCAGATAAAGTTTGGAAGGAGAGAAAATGAGGAACCATGGAAAGAAAAAGGGACAAAAAAAAACATTTGAGAAGAGGAGAAGTAAAAACTTAAGGAGTTCAGGATTCTGGGGATATATAATAATTTTTATTAATATCACTACAGAGATGAGGTAGAATTTTTTTCAAATTCAGGATTATGGATATTCGAGCGTTTACAGGGCTTATGACCTGTCATTGGTTGGGTTAAGTGGCCACTTTACGTACTACAACATTCCCCATTCCGCTTATTAGCGAATATCGACATAGGTAACATTTTTGATTTTTGTATATATGTTATTAAAATGAGAAACCATTCACAAGCGTGTTGGAGCGCCATCTATGTATTGATATTGAAGTTAAGTATTTTTAATTAGCATATTACTTTATTTTATGTATTTAAGACTCTTCCGGGTTACAAAATACACGTACCAAAAATAATGTTATTTATAATAATGTTTCAGGCGTTTCTTGAAGGGGGCTAGAGAAGGTGCATTTTCTATATAAAGAGGTAGCTCATTCCAACGTCTAGAAGCTTGAACGGAAAAGGAATAGCTGAAACACGATGTGCTATGTCGAGGAATGAAAAGCGTTCTCTCCTGAGAAGAGCGAAGCAAAAGCTTATGATCAGAAAGGTAAATGAAATTCTCAGCAAGATATTTTGGAGCGCAAGGGTTGTGAAGAATATTACAAAGAAGTGAGAGAGATTGAAAGTTTATGCGCTGGTAAAAATTGAGCCACTTGAGTTTGGAGTGAAAGGGGGATACATGGCCATACTTTTTGAGATTGAAAATAAAGCTGATGCATTGATTCTGCAAACGCTCCAGACGATCTATGAGTTCGGTATCGGCGTCAAGATAGCAAATATTAGCTTAGCACAGAGAAGACAATATAACAGATTTAGACCAAATTTTTTTGGTGGTCGGAAGATTCTGCAGTCTTTTCAGTGAATGGAGGATGCGACAAAACTTCCTTCCAACCTCAGTAATCTGTTCTTGCCACGTTAAATGAAGTATTGCACAGTTGGCTTATGCACTATAAAATTTTATCAAATATTCCTTGTTAACCTTTTCTATATTGCTATTACTATGACAGACACGCGCGCATATATATATATATATATAGTTGGATAATTTATATAGCGACATTTTTGTGAAAATCACCTCAAGGGGGCTGTACAATTAATAAATATCCCAGTACGTCTTGCAGCTACAGAGCGCATGGACGGTTGGGATTCTAGTTCCTCGTTTTCAATTAAGATCAATAAAAAATTACAACAGATAGGAGCTAGATTACAGGACGTCTTGCAGCTACAGAGCGCATAGACAGTTAGAAAATTAGCTCCCATTTACACATTTTAAAAATTGACAAATTTAGTGTATTAATGATACTAAAAAAAATAAAAAAATGATATGAATAATAAAAAGGAGTAAGAATACAACACGTCTTGCAGCTACTAAGCGCATAGACGATTGGAATTCTAGACCCCATTTATAAAATTTAGGTATTTTTAAGTTGGTATTTATATTTTTTTTTTATCAAACAAAGAAAACATAGATAAACTAACTGTATTACAAAATAAAGCCTTTAGAATCATTTTGAAAAAAAACAGATATACGAGGGTAAAGTCGATGGTAAATGAAATGAAATTATTAACATATAAACAAAGAATATTTTACAATACAATGATATTTGTTCATAAAATTATAAACTCTAATAAAAAAACAGAATTTTGGAAAAAAATTGATCGGAACCAGCATGAACACAATCACAATACTAGAGAAAAGAACAAAATTAGACTTCCATTTAGAAAAAAGGCAAAGTCACAAAATTCAATTTTATTTAAAGCAATTAAAAAGTATTACGAAATGGAAAAAAATATTTATGAAGAAAAAAACATATCAAAATTTAAAATAATGGTCAAGACATATGTGATAAACAATTTATAAATTAAATATATTTGCAATGTTATTATTAGAACACACATAACAATATGTATGATATGTGTGCCCTATTTTAAGATTTAAATAAAAAAATAAAAAAAGCTAGATGACCAATCATCGTGCAGCTACAAAGCGCATGGACGAGTGGAATTCTAGCAAAGTTAGAATGATATCAATAAATTTATAAAAAATAGACCATAGTAGTAAGTTTGTCAAGTGTTCATGCCAAGAACTAAGCAATAAAAAACTAAATAAATAAAGCACTGTATCAACTCCATGGTTAACAAAGGGAGATGGATGTCCGAAGAGAATCTTTTGTAGGCAGTAGGTAGATATCGTCACCATGTGGTCCACTAGGCTGCTGGAGAATTTCCGGAAACGCACGTGTGTAGACGTTTTAGTCTGTATTATTTCGTTTTATAATGAATATGAAATTCCCGCGCATGTCTATTATTAAAATATTACTGCAATATATTTAATAATGTGTCTGTTTAAATAAATTTAGATACTTAATTACATCATCGGGGCAGCGCCCAGAGGATCCGTGCACCAAACCGCTGCCGTTCCATCATCATAGGCTGCCAGAAGAAGCTTGTCTGAAACTCTGATGCAGCGGACACCGGCCAATTGATGAGAAAGCAATGATGCAAATGGGCGAGAATCCTTAAAAAAAGATGCAAAAACCGCCCAGTTTTTTAATTAGAAGTCTAAAAACGACAATTGAATATAAAACACTGTTGCGAAATATCAATTTCATATTAATATGTTACAACAGAGATGAAGAACATTTAAGAGAAGGTAATATAGAAGTCTAGGCATCTACAGGGCTTATGACTGGTTTAAGTGGCAACTTTACACACTGTGTAACATTCACCATTCTGCCCATATTTGGAGTTCTATATTCCTTCAATTCTTTCATCTGTTGATGTTTGTGAAGTGAAAGAGCTGAAACCTTTATTTATGCGGGTGAGATTCATCTAATTGAATTATTTCACCTACATACTAGGCAACGCCTGAAAATGTTATTTCAACTGTTGTACACACTGCGTAACATTCACCATTCTGCCAATGTTTGAACATCCACATTTCCTCAACTCTTCCATCTGTTGACTTTAGTGAAGTGAAGATGGAAGAGTTGAGGAAATGTGGATGTTCAAACATGGGGAGAATGGTGAATGTTACGCAGTGTGTAAAGTGGCCACTTAAACCAGCCAATGACAGGTCATAAGCCCTGTAAATGACTTCCACATTTCCTTCTCAAAAATGTTTTACCTCTCTGTTGAAATAAACTTAAATATGAACAACTCCCTAGGGAGGAAATCCAACCAGTCTGCAAGCATTTGAAAATACTCAAACATTGTTGAATAAATTAAAAATCATAAATACACCGGTAATCCTAAATGCGCGCACCCCCGCTCACTGCCAATAACCGACTGAATCATTTTCACACAAACGCCGGCCACAGAACAGCGTCTCTGTCTTCCTTGTTATAAGTTCTATCTTCGTGCTCTCTCGTTTACAGATTTATAGATATATTGGCGTCATATTAATTCTTATAAGGATAAATATTTTTGTATCAAAATGTGTCATGTATTCACTGAGGAACATCTTGGACATTGGCACTCTCAGAACTGGGTATTTTGCTCTTTTCCAGTCAGTGGCAACCTCTGGTATAATGGGCTGGGGAGGTTGCACTCCGTCTATCATGAACCCCCTAATAAACGTACAAAAATTAATACTAAGAGTGATGCTGCGTTGTCCATCTACTTTTCCATCTCAGACATTGTTCCTATTCATGAAGATACTGGAGATAAGACAATTTTTTTAAAGAGTCATTGACACATTTCTGGTCACATGCGGCTACAAGAGTAGATCCCAGCAGAATGCTCGTACGAGGTTTTCCAAAAATTTAATTTCAAAAACACATACTCCGTTTTCTCAGAAGGATTCCTCTTTTGTGGTCCCAAGAGTGTTCAATGTCCCGGATGAACATATTGAGTTCTCCAAAATGAAAGGGAAGAGACCATTGCAGGAGACTGCGGCGAGTTATTGCATAGATTTATATACTATTAAGCGTGTTGTCCAGATGTCCTTTGAAGTACATGTATGTTTATCTAATAATATTTAATGATTATGATAAAATTATAAATAAACTTGTCAATGAAACTTCTTGGTTAAGTTTTACTTTTTATTATTTTGACCAACGAGTGCTTTCGCCTAAATAGGCATCTTCAAGACTGGTGAATTGTTTACAACATTTACAGTTTTTATACTATTCTTAACATATTTTGGAGATAAGATCAAATAAGTATTTTAATAGGCGACAGAAACATAAATATTTACAACTAGTTTGCTAAACAGTTCATTTTTGAAAGTTTTTGGACCGAAATTGGGATTAAGCTTTTATTAGTTAAAGGTGGGAAAAGAACATATGGCGAAATACAAGTGTCTCATTCACCAGTCTTGAAGATGCCTACTTAGGCGAAAGCGCTCGTTGGTCAAAATAATAAAAAGTAAAACTAAGCCAAGAAGTTATAATTTTATCATAATCATTAACTATGGAGTTTTATCAAGAAATATAAAAAAAAACATCATTATTATTAATAATATTTAATTTTTATTTTTGCAACTATTCAATAATATACATTAGGGTGGATGATATTTTATTTTTCAGAATTTTGAAACGAAAGGTGTCTAAAAAGTAGTCTTTTGGATTACTTGGTATGCAAAAAATATCAACAAAAAAAATTTATATAACTTTTGGGCCTCAACCAGAGCTCGTAGTTTTAAAAAAAGTCAATTTTTTGCGCTAAACCAGCTGTCATTTCGTATTTAAGTAAGAAAATCAGTTCAATAAAATTTTATGATATGCATTAAACTTTATTAAATAAGCGTCTAAGGGCGTGAGTTGCACTTTGTTTTGTAATAAATGGGTAGCATTGTTTTAATGAGTCATTGTTTTCGTCAATATTAGCTAGGCGTTCAACGGAATCAGTTCCGCGGAGTGTAAACTTTTTGTATTTCGGTAGTTTTAAAACGTATTCGAATTTGTAATGTGATTGAGTTATGTCTTTACTATCAAAAAAAATATTTTATCAATATAGATAATTAACAAAATATTCAGACAGTTATAAACTTCAAACCTCGGTTGAGGGCCAAAAGTAGTATGGAATATTTTTTTAAATAATTTTTACGTTTTTTTAATCCAAAATGCAACTTTTTAGACCCCTTTCACTTTGACGTCTAAAAAAATTAAAAAAACTTAATACATCATCGGCTCACTCTACTGTACGTCTTGAAACCGGTTAATATACATACAAAGTCGGTACATGGTTATCTACAATTATTATCACAAAGTTAATGCCTTAAATATTGACAATATTCATAATTGTAATTATTTCTATTGGACTTCAAATAATGAAAAACAGTTTACCTCATTAATATTCCAAAGCATGATGCTTCCATCCAAGGAACCCGAGGCCAGTAGCCCTTCCTCGAGGAAAGTTACTCCGTTGACCTGGTATCTATGACCCTCGAAAAGCGACCTCTCCGCCTCTTGTAAAACCCCTGTCTCGTCCAGACTAAACAGTTTTACTGTTTTATCTCTGATGGAAAAAAACGATGATAAATTATTACAAGAATGAACCTTTCCGAAACTTCGAAGGAGCTGATAAAAGGACACTCGCAAAGTTTTGCTTTTGACCTAATAAAGTTCAGCCTCATCAGGGGTGGTATCCTGAACCACTCTTGTGGCACGAGAAACCAGTTTTTCTCGTGTGTTTTGTAGGAAGAACTGCTCTCTCGTGCCACGAGAGTGGTTCAGGATACCACCTCAGGGCACTGCAGATTAAACGAACACCTTGCTGAACACTGAACCTTTTAGAAACTTCTAGATGTAGGTTCTGCAGTGCAGATGGAGAAACGCCTATACACATTCTATGTGAATGTGATGCTTTACATGATTAAAGGAGCCTCATACTCAGGGGACCACTGGTTAGGCCTGAAGATGTAAAAGAGCCCGCCGTCTACTTAATGGCTCAATACTTTACAGATTTGGGTTTGGAAGTGGAGATTTAGCAAAATGACAACTCCTGCTTTTTAAACAGTAGACAGGCAGGCTTGGGCTTGGATGGCGGGAACTATTAACGGGGATCCGTCACAATAGATCTTCACAGGTTGTAGTGATGTCAGGAACTTGTATTGCACTGACCCCCATCTCCAAGAATATGAATGGGATCACAAGATTTATTATATCTCAGCTGGTTCATGTGATTGCTCTGTGTCCAGTGAAATAGGACAAGAACCTTAGATAAAAAAAATCGGCTCGATGGCCGATCTCAAGTGAAAATCTTGAATAAGAAAATCGAGTGTAGATCAGGCCGACTCATTGTGTTGTTGCTGATGCTTTCGTCTACTTTTTTCGAAATCCAGGGTTCCAGTCTTGGCAGGGTGGTCGCGAAACATTGATTTTTAAGGTTGTTTGAACTGCGATACTCGTTTCTGGCCTGGCATCTAAAGAGTAAGACTGATCACCTTCATGTTTCTTGAGTCATATATTTATTTTTATTATGTTTAATAATTACCCGCTGGCTGTAGCAAGGAGCCCATCTTTGTAAAATTCCAGGCTATTAATGGCAGCGCTGTGGACATTATTAAACGATTGTAGCAGAGCCACTTCGTTATCACTATTATCCCCTTTAAATAGAACTATGTCATCTTCCTGTATCATAGATATTCCCTGAAATTAAATACATTCCAATAAAGGTTTCTCAATCTGTATTAAAATATCTTTAAATTCTTCGAATCTGTGCCATGACTGATCATCACAAAGTACGCAATGAAAAACAGTGGCGACCCCGAAGTGATACTATCGGAATATAAACGGGTGCTAGAGTGATCTCGATTTAATATGTATTGGATTGAAGATCTTTATTATCTGGAAGGTTGCGATTATTTAATCAATCGTTTGTATTATTAAATGATACGCGATTAATATAACTTACATGAGAATTATTTTCACTGAATTTACAAATGGCTAGAATGATTTTACAATCGAGAGCTTTAGAGACTAAGAGGCCATGAGAGACAAAGAATTTTGATGAATACGCATTTGAACATTGTTTTCTGTCACTCTCTTGCAAGTGCCTTTAAAATACTGTGCGAAGAAGACAACTGTATGTCGGACTAAGGTCTTGTGTTCCCGATTTCCACACCTCAAAACTGAATCATTTTTCTTATCTTTCAAGAAAGTATCAGAATAAAGTTATCTTTAGTACCTTTTGCATTTTTAAAAATATTTATTGCATACCGTACGTCTGAAAACTGGACGCACTTAAGGGTTTTTAGATGGTCTTAGCTCCTATAAAAAATATTTATCAAATAAAAAACAATAAAGACACGCGAGATGTAATTATCTTAGTATGTACAAAAAAATCACTGCTCTAGTGCTATGATGCAGGGAAAAAATACGCGAATACGTTTGTATAAAGAATTATCAGACCGCGTTGCCTCTTAAATGCCACGTGTTATTTCAGAGGCTGTCGGCGAGGAAAAGAGAAATGCAGCGTTCTCTGTTGTCGGTATCGCGTATTGTGTGATTTTCAAGCATGGCACAAATTCGTCAGTTGCCCTTTTTACGAATCTGAGCCTTACTATACCTTTAAATCCCCACAGCCAAAATGACTCAAAAGGCTACAAGGCTTAACCAGTTCTGAGTCGAGACTCAAGCAACCTCCTGTCATGTCCCAAATCCTAACTGTCTTGTCATTTGATCCTAAAATCATGTAAATACTTTGAAAAAATGGAAAATACCGGATACGAATAATATAACAATTTCAGATTTGGCGTTTTTGTATAAGATCCAAGAAAGACAATTCGAGATCTTGGGTTACTTTTTGATAACAAACTTAAATTCAACCATCACATTGACCACATTTCAAAGAAAGCGTCCGAAATTTGTAGATTTATTTTACGAATATCTGAGCCATTCAAAAGCCTGAATATTGCAATTACATTGTACAAATCATTAGTTCGTAGTTTGCTTGAATTAATTTCTACAATCATCATCATCAGTGGCGGCGCTACAGCCCGTTGTGGGCCCTGGCCTCCTCCAGAATCTGTCTCCATTCGTCCCTGCACCCTGCGGCTCTTCTTCAGTTCGTCAGGCCAATCGCTCTTATGTCACTTTCCACATTATTCGGCCATCTTCATTTTGGTCTGCCTCTGCTTCGTCTGCCTTGCGGAGTGGTATAAATAATATTTTTTGGGGTGCGGTTATCATTCATTCTGTGCACATGGCCATTGTAATCTTCTTATTTTGATGAATTGGGCAATGTTGGGTCCGCCATACAGTGCCTCTAATTCATTATTAAGCCGTCTCCTCCACACTCCGTTTTGGTTGACAGCACCAAATATTTTCCTTAATATTTTTCTTTCGAATACTAATACCATATTTTCATCACTTTTGGTCATAACCCAGCATTCGGCACCATACGTAATGACCGGTCTGAGGAGAGGTTTGTAAATAATGGTCTTAGTTTTTCTACTGAGCTATTTCTATAATATGGTCTCCGAATTATAATATTCATATAACGCGATTGAATCGGTGCAACGTAAATTTTTAAAATCGTTAATATTTAGAATCGGATCAAATACTTTCATAATCAACTATTCTAAACGTCTAGAGTACTTTCATATCTTTAGTTTAGAATTCAGAAGGATTTTGGCTGGTTTGATATTCTTGCACATATTAATATCTAACTGTTTTGATGCCAATGATATCCTTTCTCAGATAAACCTTAATGTACCTCGCCGTAACTTGCGTACCAATCCTGTCTTTGCTGTAGGAAATTATAAAACTAACATCGGATTCTTTTCCCCTCTGCCAAGGATCCTCAGAACAGTGAATGAAATCTCACTAAACGGTACTGTCGATGTGTTCCTACAGCAAAGACAGGCATTTAAGAAGCAAGCGGTGTTGTCTCTCTTGACTCGCGATGTCACACTTGCCATTTCCGCCTATATTATGCTAAATACATACCTTTTGTTAATTATGCACTTTGCTTATTTAAGTAGATTTTAAGAATGTTTAGATTAAGTATTACTCATTAACGCCAATCTATTAGGGCTTACTTTAAGCCTGTTTGTTAGCTTAAAAAAAGTTTTAAAAAAAAAAAATTAAAAAAAAGGTATGATATGTTAGAAAATAAAGTTTCTAAGTATATACGATTCAAATTCTAGGCGTTTCTTAAAATATATCAGAAAAAAAGATTTTTTTCGAGTGGTACTCGATTCCAGAGCCTGGCAGCTTCTATTCTTCGGACTAGTTCAGAGTAGCGATATGAAATCATAGAATTTGTGCATAGAATCATAGAATGTGCACACGCATATCAACCATACGCACTCATTTGGTGCGCACAACAGAAAAAAAATCGATCTAGCATAAAAAATATTTTTTAATTTGTAATTTTGAATTCTCGCGAAAACGGTTATTGCATTGGCCACGCCCCTAATACACCAAGATTCATGTTTATTTTCAGCATTGTTCCTGACCGTTCATACATTTTTAGAACATCATCACGAATCTTGTCGTCACGACTATAACATGTCGCGTTTTTCTAGTGATATGTTTTTTGTAATTTCTTTTTTAAAGCTAGATATAAAAACATTACTCCATAATATCCATATTGATTTTGAAAATACAATTAATTATTTTAAATCCATTTCATATATTTTTATCAGTATTCGTAGTATGTGATATTTCCCTATTATGCACTAAAAAAATATTATATTCGCCGCTACCTGGCGGGTGTTTTACTAACTAAAATTGTGTTGTGTGAAGTTAGTTTCAGTGTGCGGTTTACACATTGTGGTACCTAGCGACCCGCCTATCAGGAGTTTTAGGAACTAAAATCTTGTTGCATGAAGTTAGCTTCAGGGCGTTGTCAACTAGAAATGTATGCGTCAAAAGACATTACACAAAAGCAGTGTAATTCTGACCATATAAAATGTTATATATAGAAGTTATATGCGCCAGATAACTTCCACAACTCGAGGTTTTAATGTAACCTTGCTTTCTCAGATACGAGGCGACCACCAATGCACAATATAATGGCGCGACTATTGGAGTGTTCAGATTACATAAATGATTTACCTGAACACAGCATATCACCATTGGCAGAAAAGCAGATGCAGTTAACATATCTGTTGTGAGCATCTAAAGTTAGAAGACACTTGCCCTCGTGGTTCCAAATCTTCACCGTTTTATCCAAAGAGGAACTGCAGATCAGTTCTCCACTGTTATTAAATCTATAAAAATTTATTGTCCAAATGAAAAAACCATCATTTATCCGCACCAGTGCAGTTAAATCAAAATAAAGCTTCTGTAATTGCATCTGGAAATAACTAAAAGAAGCCAAAAGAGATCGGAGTTAAACAGGGATGCTCGCTGTCACCAGTACTCTTTAATGGATATATGCAGTGCGCGATAAATGAAATAGAGGAAAAATGTTAAAATACACGAACAAAATACAGACATGATAAGGTTTGCTGATTACATCGCTCTGATTGTTAAAAGTGAATAAGAACTCACAGAAGCTATGACATTCTGGTAGAATGTACTTGATGATAAATATAATATGACAACAAACAGGTGGAAAACTAAAGTGATGACTGCGCAACTCTGAAAACCACGAAATAGTTTGTGTACCTTGGAAGCAGGACCACTTGGGATGGTAGAACAAAAAGAGAAGCCGACTGCTGCATACGAGTACATCAAGCAAGGCTTGCGTTGAACAAAAAAATCCAGTCAAACAACATAAATCTAAAACTACGAAAGCAACTCGCCAAGAAATGTGTATGAAGCATATTGATGTACGGTTTTGAGACATGGTGCCTTACCGAAAGAGATAAAATAAGACTAGAGGCCTTTGAGATGTGGTAGAATATTAGGAATTTCCTTTAGAGACCACATCACTAATGACGAGGTTCTCAGTAGAATTTTAAAAAGGGGGCACCTAATCAAACTAAGAGATGCGAGCTCAATGGATCAGCCACATTATGCGCCATATGAGTCTCCTGCATGACACAATTGAGGAGATGAAGAACAAGTTTGCGAGGATTTGAACTGCGCCTTATATGTTGAGCTGAAGAGGGCTGCGGAAAATAAAGCAGTGGAGGACGAGCTGCAGGACTTTGCTGTAAACTAATCTCCAGGATTGAGATAGCAAAGAAGACAGTTCAATACAGATCTGTGCGTGAAATAGAACTAAAATACTTGTTTTCCACTGTTTTTAAATCAGGTAAAAATCTGGGTAACATAGTATGTTTACGAAAGGTCAAAAAACAAAAAAATACTGAAAGAAGGGTGAGTGTCAGAAACAGGTTGAACGGTTTACTAAAATCGACCATGGCAAATAAATGTTTGACGGAGGACGCAAAATGAGCTAATCATAATAGAGTTCTGGTGCCGATCCTTATGTACAGGAGATAAGTATGGAATAAAAAAAACAAGGATAAATATAGGCTGAATGTTATTCAAATGCAATCTCAAAGGCAAATTGCATGAATGTCAAAATCTGTGCAATATGTCAACCTGAGATAGGCATTATCAGTACCAAGAAAAAAATACTGATCTAATTTTGACATGTAGACTGAATGGACAGCAAAAGAACAGCTGAAAGGATGTACGATGGATGTGCATTAGAAAATGTATCGATGTACAGGAAGCGAGGTGTACGTGCCAAGACAATGTGATGTGGCGTTCAATCCTCTCTGCCTACTCCCGTGGAAAACAGTTTGATGGTTTGTTTGATATATTGTCGATAAGTAAGAGTATAGTGATTTTTCGGAAAACAACTTTATACCCATGTATAAATCTATGTGTCATAATAGGACTCTCTGGAAGTTTTTGGTAGCATTTGGCAATCATCTGGGTAGTGAATCAGATGGAGTAGATTTTTTTTACAAAAACTGTGTGCCAAAAATTGCATCTTGTTTTTTGGACATGTCTGACCCATTTGGTTTAAGGGATCAAAGTTTGTTTTTTAATTTATTTCAACAGAGAGGGAAAACATTTTTGAGAAGTTAATACGGAAGTCTAGGCATTTACAGGGCATAAGTCATAAGACCTGTCATTGGCTGGTTTAAGTGGCCACTTTACACACTGTGTAACATTCACCATTCTGCCCATGTTTCAACATCCACATTTCCTCAACTCTTCCATCTGTTCACTTTTGTGAAGTAAAAGAGCTGAAACCTTTATCACATGGGTGAGATTCATCCGGCTGAACCAAATCACCTACTAGCCAGCCAATGACAGGTCATAAGCCCTGTAAGACTTCCATATTCCCTTCTCAAAAATGTTTTCACTCTCTGTTGAAATAAATTTAAATTTGAATAACTCTCTAGGGAGGAAAGCCAGCCAGTCTGCAAGCATTCGGACATACTCAAACATTGTTGATCAAAGTTTGATTCAAGTGAGTTGAAGCACACGGGTCGAGAGACTTGTAGGCTATTTGTGAGTATAACCCAGATAAGGAAAAAAGAGCTTCTCACCTGACACAGGTTATAGCACTCGAGTGCGCGTTGTTGGTCACCTGGGCCACTTGTCCCCTGAACTTTCTGGTTTTACCTCCAGAAGAACAACGCACCTGCCACTGCCGGAGGCACTGGTCGTTGCCACTGGTCACCAAATGGTAAGTGTTGCAATAAGGATCTTCTTCTAGAAGAAAATAAAAATAAGAAAGATAGAGCATAATGTACAGCATTTCAATTTATCTCAGATTTCATGTTGATAGGTCAATATTTTGGAAATGTTTTAATTTGATTTAATGAAAACTGTGAATTAAACCCACTTTGAGAAGTAATAAAGATAAAACAAAGTTTATCATTCAAAGCCGAAACCCATCCAACAGAGCAAGAGGTAGCGTGCAGTTCAGAGATAGTAACTCCTTTGAGGCAGTCGACTAGTTCACGTACTTAGGCTCTCTTCTCACGGAATGTAATGAGGAAACTAAAGAAATAATGAAGCTATTATCTGCGGGCAACAAAACATATTTTTCCTTGCTGCCAGTGTTTAAATCAAGAAGCATCCATAGGAAAACAAAGATAATAGGACTGTATTGGCGTATAGATGCGAGGCACTGACCCTGACAGTAAGGTCCGCTAAGATACTGGATATATTTGAAAGGAAAGTGGCGCATTAGGCAAAATGCCAAATTTTACAGCATATATGAAACCCCTAGTATCTCAACGCACATAAAACTGCTTGGATTGAGATGGGCTGGGCACGGACAAAGAATGCCTTATGCGCAAGTAACTAAAAAAGTCCTGACTGGACATCCAGGGGATAAAAGAAGGATTGGAAGACCTAGACTGAGGTGGGAGGATGATGTAAAAAAAGATGCAGCACAGCTTCTATAAGTTGCAAATTCGAAAATGGCTGCTGAGGACAGGCGGAGTTGGAGGCCAAGGCTCGATTTGAACTGTAGCGCCATCGGAGAAGAATACGAAGAAAAAATTAACTTTGAATAATGTTTCTCAAAGTACTGATATCTTGACGGAGACAAATAGTTATTATTCATAGAATTCAATTAAGTTCTTCTAAACTAAATACATCTTCAGTGAGAATATTTATGATTGAATTATATCTAATATGGAAACCATAGATAAAGACTACTGCGGGACATTTACACATACCATAGTACATACATAGGTATGCGATTCTCGACCTGAATACCAACGGCCCAATATGTTGCTGTATAATATATCTAACTTCGTGATTAATCATCTTAAAATTATTTTTGGCTCTATAACGGTAGCATGTTGTTACTCTGGGGCTTTAACTTTGGGTATAAATTTCATAATTCTTCTATCTTCATAAATGCTATTTTCAATTTTATTTATATAATATGCTTCAACTTTTAATGTTGTACTGCGACGAAAACGTACATAGGACTTTTAGTCTCATTGAGTTAAGTACGCGTTACTTTTTTTGTAACATATTATTAAAATTATAGTAAATCCTTATTTTAAACGAGATGAAGGAAAAAAGGAATGTGGAAGTTAAGACATTTTTAGAACTTATAATTTGTCATTGCAAATCTCAATTTTGCGTTTTATGTTCCTGGGCTTTACGGTTCATCATATGTTATTTTCAATTATTTTTCCAGCTTTATATATCAAGAAGATAACCTCTCTATACGATGTTGATTTTCTAATGATGAAACTGAGGAAAATATTATATTTAAAGTTTAAAAATAGTACGAGACCAAATTAGAACCCCTGAGGGAGGCCGGTTCTAGAGCTCAAATTTTAAAAATGTTAAACATACCATCAGCCGCGATGATACTAGAAAAATCACTGCTAAGAACGCCCATGTCATGAGCGTCATCTATTGATATAAGAGAATGGACATCTTCCAAGGTAGTGTCACGAACATCTGAAGTAAAAATAAAATTTAAAAAAAAATAGACTTGAAGACTCTTCGTTTGAACAATATAATCTTTCGTTGGTCCTCGTTTATCACCTGAAGCATAAGACTGGTCACATTACCTTCATGTAGCAGATGATCGAACTATTTAGCATTTGCTTAACCAATGTAGTGCCTTTTGCAGCACTGGGCGCGGAAAGGGGAATGATAATAATTACTAGAGCATATTTTGAATTATCGATGGTAAGCAACTATTGAAATACCGACGCAGTCTCCCAATACAATTTGTTATATCTAAGGGAAGAATTATAAAGATGACAAAAATTTAATACTTACCAGAAAAGTTGTAGAGTTTGATGATGCCCTGGTTGCAAGAAGTCAGCAGATAGTTAGAGTCGGGAGTAAAAGCTAAGGAAAACACTGCATCCTCGTGATGTTGTATAGTCCTAAAATGATTATAGAATTTAAAATTTTACATACTATGGTTAGGAAAGAGAACTGAACTTTTGTCGAATAGAAAAATAATGAGAATATAAAGCATTTGGGTTCAAACTGTCAGTAGGGTCGCAGTGAGTCACATCTTGTTTGAGGATGTGATTTTAAAAAGTGCTCCTAACGCCCATTTGCATTCCCCGGCAACACTAGGTAGAATACTGTACTACTATTTGGTCACCTTACTATAATGTAAGTATTAATAAACTAGAAAGGGTCCAACAAAAAAAATTTAAGCAGGTCGACTACCGGTAAACATTAACTTTTCTAATCATGCTGAAAGTATGCAGTACCAAGGAATAAACTCTCTTAAAAATCGAAGAATAATGTTGGACCAGTTATTTTTATTCAAATTAATAAATAATAAAATTTATTCACCTAACCTACTAGAAAGACTTCCATTCCGTGTGCCATCTAGACCGACAAGACAAAATCTTTTGTTTTCCACTGAAAACGCGTCAACAAATTATTTTAAACAATCTACAATACCTAGAATATGCGACCAATATAACAATATATTTACCGAGGCTGATATTTTTTGTGACAATGTATGTAAATTTAGGTTAAAAATTATAGAAACTTTGAGAGAAGCAGACATTTAACATTATTATTATTTAAATAGTTTTTCATTTCGTTTCTTTTATATTTATTATATTGAACATAATTTAAATTATTGTATTAAGTGTAAACAATTTTTTTGGTGTGTGCATGAGTTTCTTGCACTAATATACAAAAAAAATGGCAATATATGTGTACACACTGTTTGTTTACCTAATAAAATAAATAAATAAACACTACTGACTAGTCCAACTCATACAATAAAATATGCAAGGAAAATTATAGGCCTGTGGCAATTTTGTCTACACCTTTAATACACCATTTTTTTAATCCCAAAATAGAGCCATTTATAACAAATTAACATCATGGATTTCGGTCAGCGCGCTCAACTATCACAAATTTGATGGTATTTACGAATTTCGTCCCAACGTCACTTGACAAAGATGCTCTGGAAGACTGATCGTACAATGACTTCTCAAAAGCGTTTGATTAAGTAGAGCTTTTGCTTCAGAAACTTCGTAAGATTGGCTTCAGTGACATTCTTCTGAGATTTTTCTCAAGCTATCTTATAGATTGAAAGCAGTATATGTCATATGAAGTCTATTAATACGCATTTTTTCACATCCCCACGGGAGTTTCCCAGGGATCTAATTTAGGACCAATGTTGTTAAGAATATTCATAAATGACATTAGTAATGAAATTAATTTTTCCAAATTAATATTTGCTGGTGACTTGAAAATTTTCTCTGAAATAAAAACTTCTTTGGACTGTTATACAATGGAGTGAACAAAACAAACTGTTTTTCAATGTTTCTAATTTTTCTAATTACAAGAGCGTCCAAAACAATTTATTTCCGTTTTGTCACGGGTGGAGTAAAAGTTGAACTAGCGTCGACGTCCAGGGATTTCGAAGTGTTGTTTGACGCTAAGTTATCATTTAATGTACAGACAATGTCATTATGCATTAGCTCCGTTAAAATGCTTGGATTCGTTCTAAGAAGATTCTGAAAACCTTGTAAAATTCCTTCGCTTGGAATTTAGTTCTATCATTTGGTCGCCAAATGAAACCACATATTTCTTAATGATAGAGAGGATGCAGAAGAACATTCTGCGTTATCTGAATCCCAGTTAGTATGAATATTACCCGTGGCTTTTCTATACTGACTTCTTACTAGGAATGCTGGGCTACAGGGACGAGCGGTGGGGTTTTTGATTAGGGAAGCAATTAATATATAAGTAATTGGTACATTATAATATATACTGCCCTTAAGAAATCAAAGACAAACTAAATACTTTAAACATATGATTAGAAATAAAAACAAAAATTTTACATGTCTAGTAATAAATTGTAATGACAAATCAACCAACTTTACTCTATATACAATAATAAAAAACTGCGAAGTATTTTGTGGCATTATGATTTATTTTACTAAAATGCAGTGAAACCAAAAATCTTGTTAAAAAACATGACTTTTCAACGAATCTCGTCATTATTTAAACCCGAAAAATCAACAAATGTAGTAGATTATTAACTTTTTTCTTATAACAAATCAACATTATATTGATGTAATGTTTGAATTAAATTCTAGATTTTACCTTGTATTTCTACTCTACCACAAAATAACAATTAAACTATTATGTCCAGCGCTAAAATATCAAAATCACATCTCTGTGCTGCGCGGCGCGGCGCGGCGTTGCGTTCGCATCGTATGTAAACTACATGGAAAATAGAGTTTTGATTGCTTTCGTTGCTTAGTATGAACTTGAGACTGCGCCTGCGCCCGGATTGCGCGTTCAGTACGACGCTGGAACGAAATTTCGAATTTGCTTCCATCGCGATCGTTCTTTAAATCGATACCCAGCCAGCCAGTAGCAAGTACTTGCCGATCATTACGCGCTTGACCGCGCTGGTAAATGGGTGTGCCGGAGGCTACGTTGCTTTTTAACATATTTTTTAAAGGCGATAGTAAAATTCCTTCACAATTTATCTCGACTATTAATCAAATGATTATTACATAATTTATTAATAGTCATTTAAATGTTGGGTAGTGTGACTGATTAATTTATAAAATATGCTATTTTATAAACATTATTTGCCAAAATGTAGGGGAACTTATGGTTCCATGCGTTCTATGAACGGACCGCGCATGCTGGGCTACCACTCTTTGTTGGGAAGAAGGAAGTTTGATAATCTATTTACATTTTTTTTCCAATAAACTTCCCGATTGTATTGTTATTTACCTTAAAAGATTTCGACCGACTAAATCCCAGATACAGACGACGCCATTGTCTCCTCCAGATGCAAGGGTACAGCAGTCATTGTTAAACCTTAAAATAAAAAAATAAATAAAGTCCGGTACTAAATTGCTGGAGCAATTTTTAATATGATGCGTGTTGTCTGAAAACGAAATGTCCATTATCCAACTCTTGTGTAATGCCAGTATTCACATTGATCACACGGATGTAAACTACTTACTTACAAATTCTGACTGGATCACCATTTACTTGTGAGAATTTGTGAATCTGTTTCCCCGTTCTTACGCTCCAAAGAACACTACAGCCATCTATACTTGACGACGCCAACATGGTACCCTGAAATATGCAACATAATATTAGATTTTTATTTATTTCAATATTATATTTCAGCCACCTTACAAACAGTATAACATTCACCATTCTACCATTCAAACATCTACATTTTCTGAATTCTTCCATTTGTTGACAAAAGAGCTTACACCTTCAAATAAAATTCTTTGATAAAAACGTTATGAATTTATTCCTCAACGTCTTATTTTTGTGGATATCTTTTATTGGTTTCATTTTATGTTTTTCGTCTGAACGTGTATACGACTGTATGACTGTTGATATCCCAAATAAATTAAATTAAACTTTTAAAAAAATTAAAAAATAAGAAAATAAAACTTGCTAATCTGTCCAGATTACCTGGGGTGAAAATGCAACGCTCGTAACTCCATATTTGTGCCCATTTATGGGTGAGAAATTTGCTTCAACGTATCCTAACCCAATTTTCCAATTCCAAATTCGAATTGTCTTATCACTGGAAAAGAATAATAATTCTTTTATTGTATTTAAAAAAAAAATGAATTCATTTTACAGAAACAAGCAGTAAACAATAATATAATTACATAAAAAAGAAACGGTTTTATCCAGGGGACCAGAGAAGTTTCTAAATAAAAATCATACAATAAAATAAAATAAAATCATAAAAAATCATACAATAAAATAAAATAAAATCATAAATCATCTAAATGTTCTAACTATAATGTTTTTTTTTCATCTATTGATATATCTTACATACCCCATAATTTATTTAAAAATAAATTAAGACTTATTATTTCTGGCTGCGATACGATCCCACTTACTATTTAGTGATGCACACTCCTGAACACTTACTCCCACACTAATACACATAAACACACATCCACACTTACTCTCATACAAATAAATACACATAAACACATCCTTTTGTTGTAACACAATTTAATAATATGTATGATTTTTATTTAGAAACTTTGCTGGTCTGTCTTTAAACTGTATTTTTTTTTAAATGTTATTATATCATTGTCGACTATTGTTTCTTTAAAATAAATAAATAAATAAATAATAAATACGTATGAAATTGCGGTACAACAAATGGGTGTTTGTGTGTATTTGTATGAGAGTAAGTGCAGAGGTGTGTTTGTGTGATTTGTGTAGGAGTTAATGTTTAGGTGTGTGTAAGCGTGAGCATCATAAAATAGCAAGTGGGAGCGTATCACAGCCAGGAAGAATAAGTCTTAATTTATTTTTAAATAAATTAGAGGCATGTTAAATACATCAATAGATGAAAAACAAAGCATTATTGTTTGAGCAAGAACGAAAGAGGAAAGAGTGTTGTGCATAGTTAGTGCTACAGACTGGCAGATGGAATAAATACTTATTTCTTGTCAAGCAAAAGGTGATATCAAGATTAATTTTGGAGAGTAGATAAGAAGAGTATACGAGAATAATTTATATAAAAAGTATAATCCAGAAATAGCACGTCTATTGCAAGTGCAAAGCGTTATACTGTTTTTAAAATCTAGGTATTTTAAAAATATTCGTTTTACATTTTCAATCCTTTCATTGTTTGTTATGTAAAGGATGCAAACTTCAAGTTACTTCGTACAAAAGTGTTGTATAAAGTTTTCAATGTGTTTGATTTTTTAAAGGGTTTGGAAATTCTTAAAATGAAGCACAGCATTTGGTAAACTTTTTCAACAAAAGAATTTATTTGAGACCCAAACAGCAATCGAGAATAACTCCTAAGTCTTTAATCTCGCTCCACCGTAACCTGGAATTAGTTTTGATCGTATAATTTTAGTTATTACAACGTAAAATACGTTATTCTTTTAATAAATTCCCTTGTCAGCGCATCATGGTGCATAGGGTAATGCATTAGCACTCCAAAGTTTAAAATGCAATCTTATTGAAATAAAATACACTTTTAAAAACTGAAAAAAAAAACAGCTTACCCTGATCCTGTAGCTAAAAGTGAATCCAATGAAAAATCGCAACATGTGACGTCATTAGTGTGAGATTTTAGCACTTGGAGTTCTTCCGCTTGGCAGCCCATGCTTAGTTATCAATTGAATCTAAAAATAAATACATAAAAATAATATTAACAGAATATCCTCTGATTTTACTAATGTCCGTACAATCAAAACTCTTTATTGCTCAACTGTTCGCCCTCTTCTAGAATGTGCCTCCTAGAATAGTGGTCTGGTCTCCATTCTATGTCAATCGCATAAATCACATTGAATCAGTCTAACATCGCTTGCTTCGAAAAGAAGCGTGGATGCTTGGACTAGAGAGAGGTAATTATTCTTATGCTGATATAGAGTCAATGTTAAATATTTCTAGTCTACAAAAACGTAGAACTTATATTGATTCCATGTGTATGTTCGGCATACTAAATGGTATAATCGATGTTCCATCATTTCTGGGACAAGTGAAATTCAATATTCCTCGTGAGAAACAATGAATTACTGTTCATCGATCAGCAAATAAGCATATAAGGCTTACAGAAATCTGAGCTTTATTATACGCACCACTCAACCATTCATAACAACCGCATCCCTCAAAATCGTATATAATGCATACGTTCGCAGCCATCTTGAGTTTGCATCTGTTGTTAGGAATCCTCGATATACAATTTATATATCACAACTATCTAAAAATACAGAATATATTCCTTAAACTTCTGGATCGTAAATCTCTCACATATTTTGACTCGTATGAAGCCTCTTCTTCTTTTCATGGTTTAACTTCCCTTACTAAACGTAGAAGCATTTCAATCACAAATAACTATCGGCCTGCTAATAAGCGACGTGATAACAATTTCTCACTAGCAGCACAATCACAAATGACTATCGACGTGCTAATTAGCGGCGTGATAACAATTTTCCACCGTGGTTGTTTATCGTATGCGCGGTCACAATGAAACATCCGTGAAAGTTATCGATCGGGATTATTATATTCGTTTAATATTGTCATACTTCAACTTGATGCTTGGCAACACCTAATATTAAAACATTTTGAGTTTGTCCAAATTTTTGTAGACAAGGACTGGATTCAACTCCCTGGGGAGCTGTTTATATTAACATATTACAACAGAGATGAAGAACATTTAACATGTTGATAAATCACCCGGTCCATTAAGAAGTATAGAAATTGAAAAAATAACATTTTCAGGCGTTGCCTAGTATGTAGGTGAAATAATTCAATTAGATGAATCTCACCTGCATAAATAAAGGTTTCAGCTCTTTAACTTCACAAACATCAACAGATGAAAGAATTGAAGGAATACAGATGTTCAAATATAGGCAGAATGGTGAATGTTACCTATGTATGAAACACACTATTGTGTAAAGTGGCCACTTAAACCAGCCATTGACAGGTCATAAGCCCTGTAGATGCCTAGACTTCTATATTACCTATTCTTAAATGTTCTTCATCTCTGTTGTAATATGTTCCTTATGTAATGTAATATTAAATGTCAAAATTCAAAATATTTACGTTTTGCAAAGCATAATCAATCACATATTTGAATTTTACCCTTGTAAATATGGAGAATATTCATAAACTGTATGCAAAATAATTTAGTTTTATTTTTTTGTTCTCAATTTATCATGCTATTTATTTGATCTTGATCAAATTGAGAAAGCTATTAAACGAAACAATTGTTGAAGGCATTCAGCGTTTTGCAACGCGACCGCGATAACTTCAGCGTGTTCATAATTGTTCGTTGTGATCGCTCAAATACTTAGCACGTTTTTTGGCACGTCGATAGTCATTTGTAATTGAGCCCCTGATCTGTCTTTCCTCTTCAAAATTTTAGACAATTTTATCGATAGTCCATATCTCTCGGAGCGTATTTCAATCAATTGTCCCGTAAAGTCAACACGACAAGTTCTTTTTTTTATAATTCATTGCCCAAAAAAAAATATGTTCAAAACTCGTTTATTTATCGTAGCTGCTCCAAATTTAATTTACTTTGTCCCCATTAGATATTTTTAATACAAATTTTGTGACTTCAAAAAAAAACTTTTTGAAACACTGTAAAATGAAACATTTGTCAGTGTGTAATAAGTTTATGTTCCTTTAAATATGTTTATTTTATTATGATATTAAAATGTTGAATTTGTCAACTATATCATGAGAATCCTTCTCCTCCACTCCTCCTCTCTATTTCCTCATCCTAAGGGAAGGTTAAGACCTTCTTACGAGCTCTTTATTTTTCTCTTTACTGTTACAACATGTTCTCTCATTATATTTGAGATAAACTTTAACTGGATGGATGTACTATTTTTTATATTCTTATTTAACAACTGTTGTTTTTTTCCTTAATAAATAAACATAAAATAAAATAAAAAAATTAAAAAAATATTCTCCAATAAATTCAATTAATTTTTAATAAGATTAAGACCCGTCTTTGTCGTATTGTTAACCCAAGACAAGATCTGGACTTTTTTGGTTTGAGTTTACAGCTATTTAAACAAGCCCTAAATAAATAGTCCAGATCTTGTCTCGATGTCCCTTATGTTTGTCAATGCTTCTTTCCTTTTTTAAAAATATTTTTAACCATTATTTTATCGTAATATTAAAACCCTATAAATTGTACAAATGGATAATGTCCATTAATAAATAAATAAAGAAGGGATGAAATAAAATTGAAAGCACCACCCACTTACCCGTATCCGTTTTTATAGTCGAATTTTCAAAAAATCTTTGTTTACAAAAGATTCGCGTTTTTTAGAATTAACATATACTGTTTTCAATGCCCCTATCGCCGTCAGAGCAAGCTAAGTATACAGAGTCAATTTGTCTGCCACCCTCAATCTGATTTTCTCAATTCTGACGGCGATAGGGTATGTTAGTTCATTAGCTTGCGAGTGAACCGGAAGGAACCAGAAACGTTACCACCTCTCCAGCGGCCAAATAATTCAAACCTATCAAGCCCAAAAAAAACCTTTGTTGAAACCCTAAAGAAACCGATAAGATGACCAACGGTCTTTAAAACAGTTTTCTGATATGTGTAGGGAGTGCTTTAAACGTGTTTTTATATCATTTCATGCATAATAAGAAAAAATTTCATTTTAAAGAGCACACAGTGGTCCAGCACAGACTGCGCGTGTCTGGGTCAGTACGCAGTTGCTAATACGCATTCCAGGCAGCAATACACTTTTCACTGGGACATCGAGCACAACTCTTGCAAAATATTTTATTGGCTTTTTAAAGTAAAAAAATAACGTTGTTTTGCTCACAAAAGCTTTAAGTGTACTGAAGACGGTTTGAAATACTAAGAATTACGCGGAATAAAGACGAAAATAGACCCAAAGTGTTATTTAATTATGGGCCAGTATCGCATGAATGTTTTATCGATGTCGAAGGCTAAGTATGAGAGTATACAGACATACAGGCACATTGTAGTTGCGTGTGATTCGTCCACGTTGGGCGAAGGAAATCGATCCGAAGAGAGCGGGTCTAATCCATAAATAATACCTTGTACACGGTAGAGAAAAAAACTTTGGATTTATTAATTTTTTTATACCAATTGATATTTTTAATTGTTAATTTTTTAATTTTTTTTTTCAATATTCCAATTTTGGGACCATTTTCAACGAGTTGTAAATACAACAAAGTTTGAGTATGTCCAAATGCTTGCAGACTGGCTGGATTTCCTCCCTAGGGAGTCATTCATGTTTAAATTTATTTAACAGCAACAGAGAGGGAAAACATTAATAAGAAGGGAATATGTAAGTCTAAGTATTTACAGGGCTTATGACCTGTGATTGGCCACTTTACACACTGTGTAACATTCACCATTCTGCCCATGTTCAAACATCCACATTTCCTAACTCAACTCTTCCATCTGTTGACTTTTGTGAAGTAAAGGAGCTGAAACCTTTATCATGCGGGTGAGATTGGGAGAGAAGTGGAAATATCGACAGACATGATTAAACAAGTTTGTAGGCAACTGGCAGGTTTCGTCAGTGGCTTGTTACCAGCATTTTGAAATTGCTATATCAATGATGACAGACAGAAGTGTATATTTTTTGATACACCCATCAATTGATCGATAGAACAGTATTTAAAATTAAATAATGCAGTGTTTAAATTAAAACAGATGTTCCTCTAGAATAATTCTGTGTCGAATGCTTTTCATAACAAATCTAAAATGTATTTAATGCTTTATCATGCAACAACGAACATATTATTAATATTAACTTTGAGAAAACGAAAAAAGAGGACGATTATAAACCCTTTCTTCGTCGGTCTGTATCGTCACGGTATTAAGTTAAGAAAGTTAAGTGGAAAAGACATTATAATAATAAATATGTACATCTCCCCCCCCCCTCCTTATCCTCTCTTCAAGCATTTTTGTCCTTATCCCGCCCAATTTACAGTAACTTAATGTTCTTAAAATTAATATTTAAAAAATCTTTGATTATTGAGTACATGAAAATAACATTTTTATATGTATAAATTGTATGTATTTATTTGATATGTAATATATATTTTCTTTACTAACTTTGTATACTATGTGGAAATCTGTTATTAGTTCTGAGTTTATACACTATATCTGTTTGTTTACTAAAAATATGTATGTAGAACTGTTGATTTCCCTAATAAAATAAAATAAAATAAAATAAAATAAAAGTCCACAAATAGATATATTTACCGAGGTGCTACGAAGCCGGCCCTTCCAACATGTCAATACATGTTTTCAGGAAGATATGGCTACCGATTTAAACAAAATATATATACATTTCTTATTTATTTATCAATTTATATTTGGATAATTTATATAGAGCCATTTTTGTGAAAACCACCTCAAGGGCGCTGTACAATAAATAAATATCCCAACACGTCTTGCAGCTACAGAGCGCATGGACGCTTGGGATTCTAGTTCCTCGCCTCCAATTGTAATATACATCAATTATGATAAATAGGAGCTAGATTGCATCACGTCTTGCAGCTACAGAGCGCATGGACAGTAAGAAATCCGGCTCCTATTTACTTTTTTATTTAAATTAAAAATGACAATGAAGTTTAGAGTTTTAGTGATGTTTTAAAAACGAATGAAAAAACGAATGTATAAATAATAGAAGTTAGATTACAACAAGTCTTACGGCTACTGAGCGCATGGACAGTTTGAATTCTAGACCCCATTTACTAAATTAAAATATTTGATAGTTGATAACATTACCCATTAAAGCTAGATTACTAATCGTCTTGCAGCTACAAAGTGCATGGAAGAGTAAAATGCCTTCGTTACAAGAAGAGGCTCTATAAGCTATCAATGTTTTGCTGCAGAAGTGCCGTGATCAGAGAAAAGAGATTTTTGCATGTTTCATAGATTATGAGAAAGCTTTTGACCGGGCAAAACATTCTAATTTGATGGAAATGTTGAGGGAGTGTTATATAGACACCAAAGATCAATTGTTTATCCAAAACCTATACTGGTATCAAACAGCTGAAATCAGACGCGGAAACGAAATATTAGAACGAAGTATTAATACCCATTCAGTGGGGAGTGCGACAAGGTTGTATCCTGTTTTCCTTGCTTTTTAACTTGTATTCTGACTTTGTTTTTAAGAAAGCGTTGAACAGCAATGAAAGAGGCTTGAAGATCAATGGAGTTGTAATCAACAATATCAGGTATGGCCGACAACACTGTTTTGCTGGCGGATACCATTGCCGATCTGGAGTTGTTAAATAGTGTGGATGCATTTGGCGAACAACTGGGTTTAACAATTAATGTTGGCAAAACAAAATGGATAACTTTTGGCCGCCTTGATTACTCCGCATTTTCTCTCAAATGAAAGGGTATTGACATTGAAAAGGTGGACAAATTTAAATACCTCGGCAGCATTCTAACAGAGACCCTCGACCCAGATATAGAGATTAAATGCAGAATTGAGACAGCAAGAGCTGCTTTTAATAAAATGAAATACCTCTTCTGCAATGCATTAGCATTGAGATTACTCAACTTGAAAATAAGGTTAAGATTAGTCTCAAATGTTATGTGTACTCTGTATTGTTGTATGGCTGCGAGACTTGGACTCTGAAAGAGAACACTACGAATAGGCTGGAGGCTTTTGAGATGTGGTTGCATCGCAGAATGCTTAAGATATCTCGGACAGACCTAATTACGAACTCAGAAGTCTTAAGTCGAGCTAGAACGAACAGAGAACTCTTAACCACCTTAAAAGTTCGTAAAATTTCATATCTGGGGCATATAATGCGTGGAGAAAAGTACCACTTGTTTGATTTAATTTTGAAAGGCAAGATTGAGGGTCATGGAGGAGCTAAAAGAAAACAGAAACATTTCCTGGCGGCGAAATATACGAGACTAAACTGGCTTCAGGACTGTGGAGCAAATTTTCCGGGCAGCACAGGATAGAGAGACTTTTGCCAGAGTGATTAACAACGTTAGAGATATCTGACAGAGAACTAAGAGAAAAAGAAAAATAACCACGTTGACATCACTGTTTTTGACAATCTGGCAAAGTTTGACGGTGATTAAATGCTCAGTATTCTTTCAGCGTCTGTTTGAGTGAGTCGAAAAGTTGCTGTGTGGTGATTTTTCCAATGGATAAAAAAAGAGAAAAGTACCACTTGTTTCATTTGATTTTGAAAGCCAAGATTGAGGGTCACAGAGGCTGGAAGAAGACAGATGTCCCGGCTGCGAAATATACGAGACTGGACTGTGGAGTAGATTTTCGGGCAGCACAGGACAGAGAGACTTTTGCCAGAGTGATTGCCAACGTTGGGGATACCTGACACAGCACTAAGAGAAAAAGAAGTATGGTTTTTAATATTTTTAATTGCATTTTAATTTCTTGTACCTATACAGGGACTCCATTGTGAATTGCTAATTTTTACTTCTGCGACAAACGTTTATTTGCCAAGGTCCAACGTCTATAGAGGATCCAGGATAATAAAAATACAATTTCTAGTGTATAATATATATTTTGTTTGTATTATTAAATATTCCTTCGTCATATATGTTAACTTAAAAATACACAAAATAATTTCTACAACAATCCATATTAAATGATAAGATTACATTCAAATATGTAATAATATATGTAATGTTACAGTAAAACGAAACAGTTCACTTAACAGCGTTAAAACTAAAGAATATTACACTAATATTATGATAATTCTTAATAAACTCAAAAAATTCAATAATTAACAACCTTATTCCTATGTTTATCTATAGAGAAAACCATAACACACTTACTGCATTACTTTACCATCAAATTATATTAAAAATTAAGTAATTTAAGTTATTTTTATGTATGATATAAAAAAAAATACACTTTGTTTATAAATTTTAATGAACCGCTTTGATTTGCAGTAATACGTCGACCAGTTTGCATATTCGTATACACCCGACGAACCCATTCGGTATCATTCGGAAATGCGTCTCCCGTTCGGGATGTTTCGGAATCACTGGGGCTCGTTAATTATTAGTACTGTTCAATTTCATAACGCGAAAAAATTGCCCCTGAAAAACGCCTGCTAACGTCACTCAATATCAACATTCTCATTTTTACTACTACTACTAACTCGTCGAGTCTGCGCCATAAATGTCTCGTAAAAGAATTTGGTGTGTTTCGGTTATAACTGGGGTGGATAACGCGTCCGGTATCTGGAAATGGATGAGATGGATCTCATATTTAAAAAAAAAATAAAGATATTATCTTAATTATAATTAATCAGGAAAGCTGTTAAAAAAATGTTTTATAATTATGTTAATTATATTTTTATAAATAAATCAAATCATTTTAAATCACACAAATTTTCTGATATTTTCCATAAATTTAAAATTCGTTTAAAAAATTGGAATAATAAATACTTTTTTCTTGTTGTGAATATTTCATTTCTTTAGTATGTATTAGATAAAAAAAAGTGCTGCCGAATGGCTGCTATGAACAGACGAAATTTAGTGCACCAATGCAGTGCCCTATGCACCAATGGGTTCGAAAACGGAAATAATTATGATAATGATAGTTATTGACGCGCGTAGTTTTAAGGTAGAATCAGTCCTGGCGAAGGTTTAGCTACCGCGAAACCGGTCGACGTAAATCTGTAATGTGGTTTATACAAATTTGTAAACAAAAGTTGCAAATGTTTTGATGTTAGAATTATAAAACATAGTATTAACTGTCGGAGTATGCATAAAAAAATCAGTTTTTTTTACGAAATGTAAGCTTTTTTACAATTGTCGAGGAATTTTTTTAAGAGCCAAAAGCTTAAAAAGTTATTGACTGCTTTCTGTTGATGAAAGCTAATAGATGGCAAGCATTGAATTTAGGGGATAATTTAACCACATTTTAACAAAAATATTCTTTTTAATTAGTATTTTCTTTAATTAACATATAACCACTTATCGACTTTTCAGGTCTACTCATAAATTTAAATCGAGATTTTAATAAGGATACAGGACTTCAAATTTTTTAAATTTTACATTAAATAGTAAAAAAGGACTTAAATTAAACAACATACAGGTGTTTCCCATCAAAAAAGCTAAAAAATTATTATTTTTTAAACTGACCAATCGTGTAATTTTCAACCTCCTAGCCCCTCCCCTTCCCAACCCTCCCCCTACACATTCTGCAACATATTGCTAGATATTTATTATAAACCTAATTTTAGTGCATTTTGGACATGGTGGTGTTAGCGTCCCGTTTAACGTTTTTCGTGAATTCTAAAGTTATACTACGGTAAAGGTGAAAGTGTATTTTTGGTATTTGCATGTTGGCGTAGTGAGTGTCCTGACAAAGAGACGGGTACGTCTCGAAACCGGTAGACAAAAAAGTCAGTAAATGGTTATAATACAAATATTAACCAACATTCATTAATATGTTTGACCACAAAGTTACTTTGAACAGAAATATTTTTTTTTTTTTTTTTTTTAACATTCTGATTTAATATGCCTTCTTTTAAATTAATTAAAAAATTAAATAATTCTAGAAGTTACCTGCGAGTACAATTATGTCAAAAAAAAATTTACGCATACTCCTACAGTCAAAAATAAATAAAAAATATTTATTTAATTATTTATATCAATAACGGGTTTGTATTCAAAATTATATGTTATAACATTATTTATAAATAACGTCATTATGCATTTGAAAGTACTTTTATATTTATAAATCTATTTGTTTAAGTATAAATAAATTGATTTGTTTATTAACTTTATATTAAGGTACTATTTTATACATCAGGTATGTAAATTCAGATTGAAAAGCAAAATTGAAAACAATTATTTTGAAAGTATAAAAAATGATTTTTTTTCTTTTTTAAAGATAACAAAAAATCACATAAAAAAAGCACCAGGTTATATAGACAAAACATTTTATAAAAGGATATTTTCAAGTTTTTAAATTATTTTTTTTTAAATACGATGGAATCATTATTTTTTCAGTGCGACAATTTTCTACAGAGGTTTAAAATAAGCAATATATTGAATCAGGTGAGAATGAGACGATTCGCGCCCTGCGGGACAAATGGCACGCATTACGTTACCGCGCCATACTTACGCAACGTTTGTGCGCAACAACCGCACGCAGCGGGCATGACACGGACGTCACAACTACGAGCCGTTTTGAATGTGCTGGTTTTTGAACCCGGAAATTTTGTTTGAAAACATGTTTTTTATACACTGATAGTTCTATCTGCTCTAAACTCGCGATCGTTGAAAATATCCTATTATAAATTTAAAATATTTTTAAAAATGCTTCACAGTTTTCAAAAAAATTTTCGCTTATTTTAAATTAAAATACTAAATAAATCAAATTAAATTACTTTTTAAATTTAACAATTTTTCTCATATTTACAAACGAAAATACAATATTTTTAAAAAGATGAAATTATAAAAAAATATTTTTTTGAAAAAAATTTCTCCCAACACTCAGGTACGAGGTAAAAAATACATTTACTACATATTTTTTGTATTAAAATTATTTTTTTATATTTTTTATCAATATGAAACATTTCATAAATGATATTGATTACTTTTTTTAAATATCCACATATAAAACGCACGAAAAAAATATTAAAAATTACAGAAAAATCCGTTGCAAAATGATGTATAATACGCCTTTGAAGCCGTGTCCAGTTAGACAAAGGATACAGGACTCAAGTCCTGTAAAATAGTGTAAAAGTGTAAAATAATACCGAAATGCCAGACGAGTGCTTTTGACTCCATCAACGGCTTCTCTCAATGAAAAATCCAAAACCAAACAAACAAACAAACCATCACGCCGTTCCCCGTAGCGGTAGGCAGAGAGCATAAACGCCGTATCACCTTGTCTTTGCATACAGACCTCGCCTACTCTACATTCTTACATCTTCTCAGGCACGCACGCCGATTATTCCTTCTCTCGACATGTCCATCTTCAAGTACTTGATGGACGCGATCGTGCCGTGTCTTTGTATTCGTTTTCCGCGCCCATCAACATTCGCGTCGTAGATCATTTTAGCCGTTCTTTCACCGTCCATTCGCTCTACATGTCCAAACCGACGCAGCACCACATTCTTGATTCTGTCGATAATGCGTGTCTCAGCCTTACACAGTTCACGGATCTCGACATCGGTGCACCTATCACACATCGTTTTACCACACATTTGTCTGAGGGATCGCATTTAACCTACATTCATCATTATTTTTCCAATTCCATACTTCGCTCCCATACATTAGAGTTGGCACTAGAACTGGATTGTGAACTGCTAGCTTTGCCTCCTGCGATAAACATTTGTTTGCCAAAGTAGATTTCAGCGTTCACCCTGTTCTGGGCACTCACCCTCCTTTCCATCCCTAGTAAACATACTTCCCAGATACACAAATTCTTCTACGTGATTCAGAATATCTCCGTTCACCCTGTTCCCGGCACTCACCCTCCTTTCCATCCCTAGTAAACATACTTCCCAGATACACAAATTCTTCTACCTGATTCAGAATATCTCCGTTCACGCTGATCTCACATTTAGTCATATTTTCATCCCTTTCAAAAACCATCACTTTCGATTTATCAACATTCATAAGCAAATCGCTTTTCTTGCATACATCGTAGACTTTAGTCACCAAGAATTGAGGGTCTTCTTCTGCTAGCAAGAAGCACGGCATCATCAGCATACAGAAGACAGATAACGGTGATTTTTTTTACCCTACTTCGCAAAAATTGTGATTTGTCAGCGTGTTTGTCTTCCAAAATCCCCGGGTAAAATCCCGGCGTGATTGACGTGAAAATTTTATTAAAAATTGTGTCTTTATAACAAAATTTTTACAATATGAAGCGACCAAAATGCTCTGTGATTGGTGTATTAATCCGGTGCCCTATGCGCCATTAGATGCGGAAAATAAATTATGGTGATGACATCACATAATTTACAATAATACGCTTATCCAAGCCATTGAAGGGTGGGTCCACTCGCCCCCGCTCAAATATAGGTTGCAAATGCTGAAACCGCCATAAGGAAATTATTTTATTTTCGAGCTTTCAAAATGAAATGGGAGTGCGGCTAGGAATAGTGGGCTCCACATTTAACAGTATGAAGGCCGTCTGGAGATCGGATATTCAATCAGTGAACAATCAGTTTGTCAGCCTCGTGTTGTATTGGTCATCGCGTTTGCCTGCCATGCAAGAGGTCTCGGGTTCGATTTCCGACATGGTTGATTTGAAATATTTATTTAAAATGGTGTTTTCACACCGGAATATTTCATAGTCCCTGGACTGGTACCTGAAGGGTAAGACTGATGATTTTATCACCATGTTACAAAAACGATCAAGATACGCTGCGATTGGTGTCACACGGCTAATGCCAGTGCCTTATGCACCATTAAGTGCGAAAAGGGAATGATGGTAAAAATCAAATGCCGCCTATTTAACGCCTGCATAACACCTATAGGGTGTGAATCCTGGCTCCTCAATAGGGCCCAAAACAGCAAAATATCGAGTTTGAGAATATACGTCTCAGAAGAATCTTAGATTTGCGGTGGTTTGACTTTGTAAGAAGTCCTGTAATAAGAGAACGGACACAGCAAGCTCAGGTGATAACAGCCTGTTGACGAAAAAAATATTGAAAAATTATTTGGGACGAGCGTAATTACGAATTTTTTACACATCATTTTGCATCGAACATATAAAGGCTCGGAGTATAACGCGCTACCGCTTATAGAGCCGCCCATACGGACAAAAACCGTTCCAAGATTAGCCGTAGGTACTCAGATTGAGAATTGCCAAATCGGTATTAATTTGCATTGTAATTACTTTTAAACAGACCTATGTATTTATTTCCTTAAAAAGAATGTAAAAAATGTTTTTTCATTTTAGATTTATATTTCTTAATTCTTGTTTTCATTTTCACAATATTTATGAGCAAAGCCAAGCACAGCGACAAATCTGTTATTAAACCAAAAATTTGCAACGCTTTTGTTGAAATGAAGAGCCAAATGGCGTCTTTATAAGCGGACGACGCATTATTTACTCCGAGTATAAAGGGGTATTTTTAAAATATCATTAGCAATGATTAAGGAATTAGCATTTTAAAAATGATTTAAAAACATTTAAGTAGAAGATTTTTAACACATGTAAAAAAAAGATTAAAATCAGTCATCGAAAAAACCATAAAAAAAACTAAGAGATTCTTTGAAATGTCTTTTTTGAAGTCAAATATTTTTTTTAAATGGTCAAACAGATGTCCGATTGTCAAAAAATCAAACTGTCAATAATTAAAATTCTATACGTCGATTTTTGCCGAGGCAATTACTCTTTTAAAATAAAACACTACACAACTTTTCATAGTACACATTTTAAAATAGGCTGCAAAAAACAGCGTACAAAATTGCTAATATTAATTTTGTATCAAAAAATTTGTGCCAATTGTCAAATTAAGCTTAAAATTTTGACATTTTTATTTATTTTTAAGTTCGTCGAAAGCGATCTGTCGAAAAGAAAATATCATCGGCGACTTGCCTAACGGAAAAGACGAGTCGAAAGTTCAAAATTTTAATGAAATTTTTAGAAAACGTGTAATGAAATTTAAGAGTATTTTTAGAAAATACAAATTATGACGTATCGGACGATATTTTTATTTTTTTCGTGCCTTGACCGTGCCATCTAATTTATTTTATTTACTTAATATGCACACTATAATATCCTACTGAGGCCTTGCGAATTTAACGAATGTACCCAACGACTCTGAACCCATTAAAATATAAAAAAAAGTCTTCCCAACGACTCTGAACCCATTAAAATGTGTAAAAAAGTCTTCCCAACGACTCTGAACCCATTAAAATATGTAAAAAAGTCTTCCCAACGACTCTGAACCCATTAAAATATGTAAAAAAGTCTTCCCAACGACTCTGAACCCATTAAAATATGTAAAAAAAATCTTCCCGATGACGTCAAATTCATCAAAACATTATGGACTCAATCGACTGTTTTAGAGACGTATACAATAGGGTGGGCCGATAATTTTTTTTCCGAATTTTAAAATGAAAGGGGTCTAAAAAGTTGCCTTTTGAATTACTCAGAATGCAAAAAATATCAACAAAAAAAAAAGTCGATTTTTTGGAGTAAACCGGCTGTCATTTCGTATTTAAGTAAGAAAATCAGTCTAATTAAATGTTATAATGTGCATTTAATCTTATTAAATAAGCATCTAAGGGCGTGAGTTGCACTTTGTTTTGTAATAAATGGGTAGCATTGTTTTAATAGGCCATTTTTTTTTAGTCAATATTAGCCAGGCGCTTGACGGAATTAGTTGCGCGGCGTGTAAACTTTTTCCGTTTCGGTAGTTTTAAAGCGCGTTCGAATTTGTAATGCGACTAAGTTATGTCTTTACTTACACAAAATAATTTTATCAATGTAAATAATTAACAAAATGTTCAGACAGTGATAAACTTCAAACCTCGGTTGAGGGCCAAAAGTAGTATGGAATATATTTTTTAATAATGTTTACGTTCAATGTGATCCAAAATGCAACTTTTTAGACCCCTTTCACTTTGATGTCTAAAAAAATAAAAAACCTCATACATCATCGGCCCGCTCTAGTATACAAGCATAAATGATTAAAATACTAATTAAAATGCGGTTCTTAGGTTCTTAAAAAATATTTAGAAAAATAAACTAGGCAAGTTTCTTTTTTTTTTACATTTAAATTTGATAAATAAACTGTGTTTTAAAAAAAATTCACGTGTATTAACTCAAACTGCTTTTACTCAAAATAAGTATTTGCTATTAAATTTCTCCAAAAACTTACTAAAACGCAGTAAAGCTTACGAAATATGGTATTTTAAGCTGTAAAAATGAGTAAAAATCGCTAAAAGTGACTGTAATTTAGCAAATTTTGGGCAGCTTTTTTTTTAACTGATGTGAGTTTAAAAAACCTTTTTTTTATTTATTTTTTATGACCTACAAGACACGCCTTTTTCTCACAACTATCATGTCTTCATTATAGCATTAAGATGAATTTTAAAAAAAGTTGTCCCTCATCGATTTACGTGTTTGAAAAGTTTTTTGCGTTTTTCTCGAAAGTGGAATTTTTCAAGTTACTGCGGTTTAAAGATTGCACGAGTGCCGTGTAAAAAAAGTATTTATTATATATTTAAAAAAAAATAATTACTGAATAGGTTTTTCTATCTAAGAATCGATTCGGGATTTAAAATACATAATATAACTTTACTACTTTAAAAAATCGTTACAAAAATTATTCAGATTACTGTAATTTATTTTAGGTATTTTTTTTTATGCACCGCAGCAGGTAGGCTTGAGAAAAATGACATTTTTTTTTTGTGTTCTCACCGGGAATCGAACCCGGAACCTTCAGTGCGGGCGTCAAACGTCTTGACCACTTCACGATGGAGGCCGTGCATGATACGCAAAGTTAGTAAAAGTACAGTAGAACAGATTTTTTTTTTAAAGTGTCAATTTTCAAGTCAATGGATGTTGTTTTAATGATGTTAACGTCTATCAATGTTTTTATGGATTTTTTATTTATTTATGAATTAACGAAATTAATGTTAATTATGAAATTTTCATTATATTTGTGATGAACTCAAAGTTGAAAGATCACCGATGCTTTGATGGCGTTAAGCTCGACGGTTGAATCCGAATTAATGTTTTGATGAAGCCAAAGGCAATGTTTAACGTTTTGATGAAGCCAAAGGCAATGTTTAACGTTTTGATGAAGCCAAACGCAATGTTTAACGTTTTGATGAAGCCGAAGTCAATAATTAATGTTTAGATGAAATCAGAGTCAGCGGGCAATTAAATTATGAATTCGGAATCTCACACCAAACTGAATTTAAGAATGAAATGATTGTGTGTATTTTATATTATTTAAATACTTTAAATCGCAAGACCTTTTAAAACCATGAAATGACAAGGATTTTTTATAATAAAAGGCCAAAAAATACATAAAAATAAATCGGGCCCGAATGTACACGTACATAAAGATATATATAACAACGAAGGCACCTTGGTACAGTCAAGAATCTAAAAAAACAAATAAATAAACAACAAAAATAAAAATAAGATATAAATTATCCCGTAGAGCCAAGACATGGTTTTTCGAATTTATCAATAATTAAAGATAATTTTTAATTTTTAATTCAGTGCATATGCTATACATAAAAAACAAACTAACGCCAATTCTATAACTTAATAATATATATTATATAAAAATTTGACTTCATCATTAAATATTCCAAATTTTCGCGTTCGCGTCAAAGTTTAAAAAATCATTCTCGTCAACATTTTTTTATTTTTATTTATTTTTTTAATTGGCGAATCCGCTCGCAATGAGTTACGAATAAGGTTAAGAAATGAGTACCTAATTAAAATATCGTTTTTACGTATGTATGAAGTAGTTTTATGCAAATATGGTCTTTTCGACCACCGGGCAAGACTCAGTTTGGTGAATCTCGAATGCGCAAAAGCAGTTTTGAAAAAATTCTGAAGAAAAAATTGATTTTGAATTTTTATATTGAAATTTTAAATTGTTAGAGGACGCTTTAAAAGTGATTTTCATTTTTTTTCTTAAATTTAATATACGATTTTTTTTTGCATGAAATGTGTTCACACATGACGCGTATAAATTGTACAGTGATTGTTCAAATACTCAAATAAATTATACGGTAATTGTTCAAACACTTGATAATTTATGCGGGAATTGTTCATTTACTCATATAAATTATATGGTAATTGTTCAAATACTCGCATAAATTATGCAGTAAATATTAAATTACTTGCGTAAATTTTGTGATGATTATTGATTGAACACTTCACATAAATTATAACGTATTTGTTTAAATGCATGCATAAATCATACATAATTTGTTCAAATTCACATAAATTATATGGTAATTGTTCAATCACGTGCATAAATGATGTCGTAATTGTTTGAAAACTCACATAAATTATATCTTATTTGTTCAAATACACGCATAAATTATACAGTAATTGTTCAACCACTAGTACAAACCATACGAAAACTGCAAAAAAACTTGTATAACCGTTCAAATCATGCATGATTCACACAAGAATTTTACCAAAACACGCATATGTTGTACAAAACCATGTCGAACTACATTACAAATTAAACTTAGTACAAAATTAGTAAAAAAAATGTCGGAAAAAATGTATTGTACATAAAAAACCCTTCAAAACGTTTCGCCACTAAAAAGGTTGTATTCTTATGAAAAATCAGGAATATTAATATTATGAAATGAGTGGGAGGTGACAAAACCCATTTTGATGTGATATTGAAAAAAATGTTATTATTTTTTCTAGTGGATTCGAAACGATTTAAAATGAATTTGAAACAACCACGCGAAAATCCAAAATGATCAAACTTCGCTCTTCGTTTTCCTATTTCTTCATTTTTTACCAACTGCGTTAAAATGAATCCATTGCTGGTAAAGTGAACCAACTAACTCAATGGTCAAACTTAGAACTTTATGAAATTTTCGCTTATTTTTTTACTAAACTCTTCTGATACTTTTAAATTACATGCATGTTTTTTTACGCAAGGAACCAGCAAAAAGGTTTTTTTGTCTATACTAATTACAGAAATGTAAAGCAATGAGTTTACTAAAGCAATGAGTTTACTCCGAAATTAAAATGTCAATACGTTTCAGCTACAATTGGCTCAAATAATCGATTTTTGCAAAATTAAAGCATTACAGGTATCGGAAAAAAATAATCTGTGTCCCTGCGTCTGGAGAATACAATTCCGTGTGAGAAATAGAACCAGAACGGACGAGTGTTTTCGACTCGATCGCTGTTCTGAGATAAAAATCCTGAACAAGGAATTCGAGTGGATATAATTCCGCCGCGTTGCGTAGTGGTTAGCGCGTTCGCCTACCATTTTGAGGTGCTGTGTTCTTGTTTGAACGATGGTGTTACAGTGAAATATTTCGCTGTTCCTGGACTGGCACCTGAAGCGTAAGACTGATCACTGAACCGTCGTGAATCGGCGGCCTCCGTGGTGTAATGACGTTTAAATCGCGGACGGGAGGTTCCGGGTTCGATTCCCGATGAGAAAGCAAAAATTACTAAACGTGAGTTTTATAAAGCCTGGGTGTTCTGCGTTGTAATTCACCACTGTGATTGGTTCTCCCGGCCTGTTTTGATGCAAAAAATAGCAATGCAGTGATCTGGTGAGAATGGGAGTATTAATTAATTAATTTTTAAAAAACGCTGTTTTTTTTCGGAAGAAATCGCCCAGAGCATTGGAAAATTTGGGTTTTTGCGCGTGGTTGGTTCACTTCATACTTTTAAAATGTTTAGTCGATAAAATAACATTATTATATTGTGTTTGTCTATGTGTTGAAGTCGTGTGAATTGTCTATTGAGAACAATTCTTTGTAGAGCGCCGGAAACACGTACTGAGGATGGGCAGCTTTGAACTTGGAAAGAGCCTCCATGTGCATTAGGCTGAGTTCCCTGAAAGATAATGAACAAAATTTAGTATTTTCAAATCGTCAATATTTCGAGCCAGCTCCGAATTACAACTTTAGAAAGAAAGTGAAAACATTACTTATAACATTTTTAGTCAACTCCAAATTACAAATTACAAAATAAATATTCATGAACAATGTGAGTCAACTCCAAATAATAAATCAAATTGTTCACAAAAGTAGCAATTTTTGTACATCAAATAATTAAGGGGATGAATAAAATAAAAAGACTAATAATTAAATTTAACCAGCAACGTCATATATATGAAACAAGGGGTAAAAAAAGATAAGATTACCAATGAGGAGAAAAACAGAATCGCAAAACTCATTGTACAAGGGATTGAAGCTGTAATGAGTAACCTGAAGAAATAAAGGACATAAAAAGATCGAAATATTTCAAATTAATTTGAAAAAATATGTTACTGAGAAATTATGATAAAAAAATTGTAATGTTATTAAAAGTTTATATTAGTTCTTAAGATGTTATGAACTAACTTAATAAAGCATAAATAAAATAAATAATAATAAATCGAGAAAGATAGCAAGAAATTAATATTATTTATGAACAATATTTAGAGTCAACTGCAAATTACAAATTTAGAAAGATATAAAGAAAACAACTATTATTAATTAACAATATTTTGATTCAATTCTAAATTCGAAATTTAGGAAGATAGTGAGAAAATAACTATTATTTATCATCAATATTTTAAGGAACTCCAAATAAAAAATCAGAATGATATAAAGAAAATAACTATTATTTATCATAAATACTTTTAGAAACTCCAAATTACAAATTTAGAAAGATAGTGACGAAATAAATATTATTTATAAACAATGTGAGTCAGTTCTCCAAACTACAAATCTAGAAAGATAGCGGGAAAATTAATATTATTTATGAATAACATTTTAAGTTAACTCCAAATTACAAATTTAGAAAGATAGTGAGAATTTTTTATTATTATTTATGGACAATATTTTGAGTCAGTTCTCCAAACTACAAATTTAAAAAGATAGTGAGAAAATAACTATTATTTATCATTAATATTTTTAGAAACTCCAAATTACAAATTTAGAAAGATAGTGACGAAATGAATATTATTTATAAACAATGTGAGTCAGTTCTCCAAACTACAAATCTAGAAAGATAGCGGGAAAATTAATATTATTTATCATTGATATTTTAAGTTAACTCCAAATTACAAATTCAGAAAGATAGTGAGAATTTTTTATTATTATTTATGGACAATGTTTTGAATCAACTCCAAATTACAAATTTAGAAAGATAGTGAGAAAATAACTATTATTTATCATTAATATTTTTAGGAACTCCAAATTACAAATTAAGAAAAGTAGTGACAAAATAAATATTATTCATGAACAGTGTGAGTCAACTCCAAATTACAAATTTAGAAATATTGTAAGAAAATAACTATTATTTATAATTGATATTTTTAGGGACTCCAAATTACAAATTTAGAAAGATAGTGACGAAATAAATATTATTCATGAACAATGTGAGTCAACTCCAAATTACAAATTGAGAAAGATAGTGACGAAATAAATATTATTTATCACTGATATTTTTAGGGACTCCAAATTACAAATTAAGAAAAGTAGTGACAAAATAAATATTATTCTTGAACAGTGTGAGTCAACTCCAAATTACAAATTTAGAAAGATAGTAAGAAAATAACTATTATTTATCATTGATATTTTTAGGGACTCCAAATTACAAATTTAGAAAGATAGTGACGAAATAAATATTATTCATGAACAATGTGAGTCAACTCCAAATTACAAATTTAGAAAGATAGTGACGAAATAAATATTATTTATGGACAATGTTAGTCAACTCTCCAAACTACAAATCTAGAAAGATAGTAAGAAAATAACTATTATTTATCATTGATATTTTTAGGAACTCCAAATTACAAATTTAGAAAGATAGTGACAAAATAAATATTATTTATGAACAATGTGAGTCAACTCCAAATTACAAATTTACAAAGATAGTGACGAAATAAATATTATTTACGGACAATGTTAGTCAACTCTCCGAACTACAAATCTAGAAAGATAGCGGGAAAATTAATTTTATTTATGAATAATACTTTAAGTCAACTCCAAATAACAAATTTAGAAAGATAGTGACATTTTTTAATTATTATTTATGGACAATATTTTGAGTCTACTCCAAATTTAACATCTAGAAAGATAGTTAAAAAATAAATATTTTTAATGAACAATATTTTGAGTCCAAATAACAAATTGAAAAAGATAGTGAAAAGGTAAATATTATTAATCAACTCCCTTCTGTCTGTCTTTTATATTGAGTGAGCGCCACCGAATTTAGCGCGGCGGTCGCCTTACCTGAAGGTGGGTATCTTGGCCAGCAGCGTGTCGAGCACCGTGACGTCACCCTTGATGGGGAGGTGGTTCATCTCAATCTCGTGCCTCATGGCCGTTATAGACATGTTGAACAGGCACTGTATCTCCGTGTTGCCACGCAAGCCGTGCCTCTCTGTGGACAGAAACCGGTCATGTATATAAAATATTTTTTTAAATAAACCAAAGTGGCTTATACCAAAAATAGTAGTATTTGAAAAAAAGATACTTAAATTAAACAACATGGAGGTGTTTCACATTTCAAAAGCTTTAAAAAAATAATATTGCCCTAGTAAATGATCAAACGTCGGCCTCGTGGTGTAATGGTCAGCGCGTTAGCCTGCCATGCAAGAGGTCTCGGGTTCGATTCCCGACATGGTTGTTATGGAATATTTATTTAAAAAGGGTGTTTTCAGACTAGAATATTTCATAGTCCCTGGACTGGTAACTGAAGCGTAAGACTGATGATCTGATCACCATGTTACAAAAATGATCAAGATACGCTGCGATTGGTGTCACACGGCTAATGCCAGTGCCTTATGCACCATTAGGTGCGGAAAGGGAATGATGGTGAACATTAAATGCCGCCTATTTAACGCCTGCATAACACCTATTCTCCTCTGAGGATGTGAATCCCGGCTCCTCAATAGAACTCTCAAATATTTAGTACCTAGAATTTTTAATTTATTACCGAAAGAACTCAAATTTAACTCACATTGTAACAAGAGCAAAATAAGAGAGTGGCTACGCGATCAAAAGTTTATATATGAATAGTAGCTTACGTGTAAATATTTTAATTTTTCATATATTTTCTTGTATTTAAAAATTAAATTTATGTATTATTATTTGTATAAACATGTTTATTCTGATCTTTCCGGCTGTTAATTTTTATCTGTTATTCATTGTTTTTATAAACGTAAATAATATTATTAAGTTAGTATAAATATAATCTTCACCAACAAGCTACAGAAAGTGGCTTGGTGGGATTTTAGTTTTAGTAAAAATATAGCAAGTGATTTTTTTTTAAATTGAAAAATGTATAATTATACTATTAAATTTATTTTTTTTTAATTAAAAAAATATCAATGTCATACAAATAAATATACATCATTCAAAAATTACGCGTGTGTCTTGTGTGAGCGCTCGATGCGAACTGCGACCGCGCGATTATGTGGCCAGCCACTCGCTCTCATACTGCCGGTCCTCTGACTCGCGCTCAAAAACCGACAAAATAGGGAGCGGGGGGCACGACGAGGAGCATGACGCGCGGCATGACGAGTAATGTCGCCACACTGCGTCTCTGCCTCCTTTCCTGGCTACTTCCCATGCCACTCGCCGAGTGTGTGGCATATATTTATTCGCCATGTAATAAATAAACATGAAACAGCAACCTCGTGTCTTTTTTGTTAATCTCCAACTGGGGTAGGAGCTCCAACCCTCGACAACCTAATTCCTACAAAGGCAACGATTTTTTTTATTATCGTTTCAAATGCGAGACTTACCTGGCCAAAGCAGCACAAGACTCTGGTACAGCGCCAGTTCGGTCTCCGTCAGCTTGAGCTGGGCTATGGACCTGGCGGCCTCGAATATGCACGCCACCAGCTTGGTCTCCCCAGGGTCCGAGGTGTACAGCGCCTCCTGGGGGAGCAGCACCTCGCCGTACAGCACGGCGTTCTGCGACAGATCCATCAAGCGGGACATGCGGACTATCGCCAGCTCGAAAGAACCTGAAAATCGAGCTCAGTTAATATTGTTTAATTTATTACGTATGAAATTTTTGTGTGGCTGTGATGTCGCAATAATCGACGTAGGACAGAAGACTTGATATATCTCAGTTATTTTTTTAAATGATGAATTCGTATTTTATGTAATCTTCAAATATACATTTTCACACCGGATTCAGAAAGTAAAATTTGTATAACTATGCTAAATGTTAATCCGAAAAATATTTATCCTTGCTACGCGAAGAATTAATGTCCGCTAATTCAGCAATACATCTATACATATATCTTATACAAGAGAGAGCACGAAGATAGAAGTCATAACAGGGAAGACAGAGACGCTGTTCTGCGGCGGGTATTCTCTAAAACAGATTCAGTATTCAGTCCGTTGATGACAGTGATGGGGGACGCACGCGCGTAACATGAGCAGCGTATTTGTGATTTTTAATTTATTTTGCTATAACAGGGCTAAATTATATGTTTATTCGCATATATTATGGAAAATAAATTATTAAACGGTATATATCAGCCTGAACTACTGAACTCAATCAAATTAAATATCCCAACTAGAAACCTCAGACAAAACTTACTCTTTCATACCAATAACCATAGAACTAACTATGGTTTTCATTCCCCTATGCCCAGAATTCTCAGGTCTGCCAACAAACATACCAGTCTTGATTTCTTTAATAACAAGTTGTCTTCTTTCAAACGATCACTGAATCAAATTCAATTATAAACACCCCTTTCCCGCTTCCACTCCCACAAAGTCTATTATATACCATTGAGTCTTTCTAATTTTTTAATAATAATTTTCTATGTAAAATTTATCCTTAAAAATGCCCATTGGGCGTATATATAAATAAATAATTATCTCTCTGTTTTTTTTTCAAATATCTGAACTTTAGAATATTCCGTCTTTTACTAGTGGTAACGCGATGTTACATCACCGCGCGCAAAGGGATTATTTACCACACTATTTTAAGAGTTAATATGATTATGGGATTTATGTTTTTGTGATTTTTATGAAGGGCGTTGGAGTCAGAATTTTTTTTTAAGTTTGAGTTTTAGGCATACAGTTGAAGATAAATTCGCCCGAGCGACCCCCCTCCCTTCGAGTTTTAAGGCAGGTACATCGGTATGCACCGACGGGTCTAGTACCCCACGGTACACATATCTACTCATTAAAAGCGTGAAAATTTTTCTACCACCGAGCAGTTTTTGTAAGGATACAATTAATTAACTTTTTTATCGTTCTGCGATAGCTAATTTTTTTCTTAAAAGCCAATTTAATACGAGAAAGAAATTAGTAAATTTTTAAGCCGAATTAAATTCTGACATAATTGTCAGTTTTGAATCCGAGTGGCTAGATGCAGTAGCTAGACGCTACTCTATTAACATATACGAGCATCTATAGTCCTTAAAATGTAACATGATTAGAATGACAGTTGTCAAAAAAAGTGACGACATGACTTTGTAGTAACGTCAAAGGAGTTATTTATATTGACACACGAAAAATCATTTGTATCTGGCGTGTTAATTATTTTTTTCAATACAATGCTTGAAACATAAATCAACATTAATATATAAAATCAGCTTTAAAACTAAAATAAACCTGATTATTAACGACGTTCTTACAAGGTTACATCATTTTGCAAAAACGTTAGAGATGGGACAAATTGATCGAATAAAAAATAGTTAATTTGATGTTGTTCATGAAAAAAGTATAAATGTCAAATTTTTTGGTGAATAATTGTCTTAAACACACTATAATATCCTAGTTTTTGCGTTTTTTATATCAATTTTCAGAAACAGAGTTTCATGATTACATGAAACAACTGATCAAATCAATTTGATCAGTGATCAGTAATTTTTCATTACTAATGAAATTAGTTTGACAGCTGTCTTTCTAATCAAGCTATATTTTAAGGACTATAGCTGTAAAAACATTACCACCATAAAAAAACAAATTCAGTTTTTTTTATTTCATTTGATTTACTATCATCCTAAGAGGTGTCAAAAGAGCCGGCTTTGTAACCTCAGTAGATAAATACAGACAAAAGTTAAGCATACCGTCCTGGTAATTGTCAAAAGTTCCTGAAAAAAACTGCAGGAACTCTGCAGGAAGATGGACATGTCAAAATGGATGGACATGCCATTGGCGGCCTCCGTGGTGTAGTGGTCAAGATGCTTGACTCACACACGAAAGGTTCCGGGTTCGATTCCCGGTGAGAACACAAAAATTAAAATGTGATTTTTCTCAAGCCTGGGTGTTCTGCGATGTAATTCACCACTGTAATTGGGCCTTCTGGCCTGTTGTGGTGCAAAAAAAAAGTAGGAATAATCGGCGTGCGTGCATGAAAATATTTATGAATGTAGAGGAAGCGAGGTCTGTATGCAAAGATAGTTTTTTTTAAATATTTTTATTCATTATTTACATACAATATTACATTTAAGTTATTTTAAGACATTTTTGAAATTTTTTTTTTTTTTACAGGACTCACCAAGCCAATGAATATGGCTTGTCGGTAAAGATCCTTTACAATTAATCATATGATAGTCCTACATGGTTTTATAATAATAATTACTACTAACTTAGATATAGGGAGCGAAAAAAAAGTACATGTAATTGATGCTTTCAAAAAAAATATTTAGAAGATGTAAAAAAAAAGCAAAAAATAAGTGAATTATCACGCAATTTTAAGATAAAAAATAAATAAATACAGAACCGGAGTACCAAAATTTTAAACAGAAGTGTGTACATATTTAATAGGCACAAAGCATTTTATTAAAAACATTATTTATTAACATATCCATATCTATATCTATATTATGGCGTTTTATTTTTTCTGCCTACCCCTACGGAGAAACGGCGTGATGGTTTGTTTGTTTGTTTGTTTTTTGTAACTCTTCAAATGTGAGAATTTGCTCACCGATAACACGCTTAAAATGATATTTTGTGGATCTTGCACCAGCTTCCAAAAACCTCCAAAGTGTGGTGATGAAGGTGGGTTGTAATGCAATTTGTGTCGAGACTAGAAGCCATAATAACGACTGACATATTTGGAGAATGCATGTAATGGCTGGTAAACAATATTTTGACAAAGGAGTTCAATTTCTCTGGGTATAAACTGAAGAAATTTTTTGTAAAATGTAGACCACAGCGTAAATTCTTTCAACATTAAAAAATTACGACTTACCTGTTTTTAGAAGCAGTATTTGATCATCTTGGGACAACTTCATGAATCCAGGGATGAGCTTAGCAAACTCTATGATGTTTTGAATTATTCCAGTCAGCTTCTCTGCACAATCTAGCCACATCTCTTCCTGGGACATGGACTTGTAGTATAGTAATCTGTAATTGAATCATAAGTGAGTTTTAACACGAAAAATTCAACTCCAGTAGCTCAATCACAAATAACTATCGACGTGATGACAATTTAGCATTTATTTATTTATTTATTTATTAACGGACATTGTCCATGTATATAACTTATAAGGTTTAAATATTACAATAAAAGAATAGTTTATTTTATTTTATTTTATTTTTATTTTATTAGGGAAATCAACAGTTCTTTAGTAAACAAACAGATATAGTGTATAAACTCAGAACCAAATAACAGATTTCCACATAGTATACAAAGTTAGTAAAGAATATATATATTACATATCAAATAAATACATACAATTTATACATATAAAAATGTTATTTTCAAGTACTCAATAATCAAAGATTTTTTAAATATTAATTTTAAGAACATTAAGTTACTGTAAATTGGGCGGGATAAGGACAAAAATGCTTGAAGATAGGATAAGGAGGGGGGGGGGGGAGATGTACATATTTATTATTATAATGTCTACTAAGTTACATAATACATTTTTAGTTTAAATTTTAAATCTGACAGAGTGATGTTTGTATAATCTATATTTTTAAATTTTGTATTGTACATTGAAAAAGTCCTACGAAAAAAAGCATTTTTAACATACGATGTTTTACTTGTTGGTACATGAAACAGGTGGTACCGTCTACAAATCCTGGCTGGCACATGTATTGTTATTAAACCAAGCAGCTCTGTACAGTCAACCATTCCTGTCACAATTTTGTAAAGCAGTAGTTGGTCCGCACACACTCTGCGGTATTGTAGAGAAATGATTCCATGGAATATAATACATTAAAAAAAAAAAAAAGAAGTATTGACAAACATAAGGGACGTCGAGACAAGATCTGGACTATTTATTTAGTGCTCGTTTAAATCCCTGTAAACATAAACCAAAAAAGTCCAGATCCTGTCTTGAGTTAACAATACGACAAAGGCGGGTCATTGGAGAATTTAGGCCATAGTTTGTTCTATGCTGATCGATGAACAGTACTTCATTGTTTCTCAATCTACGAGTCGGAATATTGAATTTTACTTGTCCCATTATAGTTCCCAGCATTATAGTTGTTTATCGAATTCGGAGTTTTAGTCCCAACACTTATGTATGGAAGTGAAACATGGAACTGGCAGAGGAAGGATGAAAGCCGAGTGAACGCGGTTGAAATGCGATCTCTTAGACGAATGTGTGGGAAATCAATGTATGACAGGGTTACGAATGATGAAATCAGGCGAGAGTGTAAATCTGAGACAAGTATAATTGATAAGATTAAGAAAGGGTCTCTGAGATGGTTTGGTCACGTAGAACGAATGGACGACGAGAGAATGGTAAAACAAGTATATATGGCAAAAATGAACGGCAACGTTAGACGAGGACGACCAAGGAAGACGTGGCATGATCAGATAAACCAAAATCTTAAGTCTGGTCATGTCAAAAGCAGACAGAACCGAAGGGCATGTATGACAAGATGTATGAATGTGGAAGAGGCTAGGAGTGTATGCCAGGATAGACGTGTGTGGCGGTCCATTCTCTCTGCCTACCCCTACGGGGAAATGGCGTGATGGTAGTAGTAGTAGTAGTAGTCGAATTCGCGATCACAATGAAACATCATTACGTTTCGCGACGTATAATCCTGCTGCGCAATCACATATTTGAAATTCACCGCTGTAAATATGGAAAATATTCCAAAACGGCTATTTTTATTTATTTATTAATTATTTATCACGCTATTTCTTGCGTTTAGCCAGCGGTTAGCAAGACAAATGTCAAGAAAAGCAGTCGCCATAGTAATTGTAATTTAATTTTCACATTTTCGTATTAGATACTCTTTACTATTTTGCAAATGCATTAAATTGTATTCTTTTTCATAGTAAACGCCGTTTTTTCACCAATGAACTGTATTTATTTACGAGGAAAACAAAAAAAGCTGACATGAGCTTGACTTAGAGATTACACACGCGTTGACTTATGACTGCGATAACTTAAGCATGTTTATTATTGTTCATTGTGGTCGCTCAAATGCTTAGCGTGTTTTTAAGCACGTCGATTGTTACTTGTGATTGAGCCACAGAATTCTCTATTAGGAAGAGCGATAAGTAATAGTTGGCAAATTTGAGAAGTTGTGAGATCTTGATATATTTAACGACTCGGCTCTCCGCTACAAACGGAAGCTGAGCCTCATCTACAATAATAATATTTTAGCCTTTTTTAACAATAATGTTTGATTATGTCCAAATGCTTGCAGACTGGCTGGATTTTCTCCCTAGGGAGTTGTTCATATTTAATACATATATACATACTAGGCAACGCCTGAAAGTGTTATATTTTCAATTTCTACACTTCTTCATGGACCAGGTAATTTATCAACAATATTTTGAAATAATTCAATTAGATGAATCTCACCTGCATAAATAAAGGTTTCCGCTCTTTAACTTCACAAACATCAACAGATGAAAGAATTGAAGGAACATAGATGTTCAATGTCCCAGAACTGCCTTATGTACAAGGGAATAAAACTATTTGAAGAAATGCCAGAAAGCATAAATAATGAAATTAATGTAAATATATTTAAAATTAAATGTAAAAAGTATATATGTGAAAAATATTAGGTAGTATATAGTTATAGTGTAAATAGTGAATTTAATTAATGAAAATGTACATATGAAACAGTTAATATTATAAATTAGGATACTAAGTGTATAATAGTGATAAATAATGTTAGAATAAGTATAGATGTAAATATTGTGTTGTAAATATATATTAGACTATGAAATACATAGAACTAAATAAATAAATAATAAAAAAATATATATATAGGCAGAATGGTGAATGTTACACAGTGTGTAAAGTGGCCACTTAAACCAGCCATTGACAGGTCATAAGCCCTGTAGAAGCCTAGACTTCTATATTACCTTTTCTTAAATGTTCTTCATCTCTGTTGTAATATGTTAATATATAAAGCTCAACAGGGAGTTAAATCCAGTCCTTGTCTACAAAAATTTGGACAAACTCAAAACATTGTTGATCTCCTTAAGAGACCGAATAAGGAATGAGGAGATAAGACGCCGTGTAAGGTGACCAAAATCGCAGAAGAAGAAGAAGATCAATCAAATTAGTCTCAATGAATAATATTTAGCCTATTTTTGAAAAAAAAATATAAAACAAACACCATATTTCACACAAGTAGAGTCATGCTTTAAACATATTCTTGTCACTATTTGTTGTCCTGTCAGAAATCGTATTATATATTGTGTTGTGTTCGTAATTGGAGCTGTGTTAAGTTTATGTTTTTTTGTAAAAACACTGAAATTTATTTTTTTAATCGTTCTAAGATGGCTGGATTTTTTCTTAAAAGCTTATTTAAAATACGAGATAGAAATAAGTCAATTTTGAAGCCGAATTAAATTCTGACACAACTGTCAGTTTTGAATCCGAGTGGCTAGATGCAGTAGCTAGATGCTACCCTATTGACATATAAGAGCATCTATAGTCCTTAAAATGTAACATGATTAGAATGACAGTTGTCAGAAAAGGTGACGACATAACTTTGTAGTAACGTCAAAGGAGTTATTTATATTGACACACGAAAAATCATTTGTATCCGGCGTATTAATTATTTTTTTCAATACAATGCTTGAAACATAAATCAACCCCAACAAAAAACTTAATTAAATTTAAATAAAAATAATAAAAAGCTTTCAGCCGCGGCTTCGCTCACGTTGTATAAAAGAGATATTATTTAGGTAATTAATTAGCAGTGTCGTACAGGAAATCGTCGTTTTGCGCCGGGATTCCCCGGTTCGGTCTACCAGACGACAGTAGGCGGCGCGGTTCTAATAACAGACACACTTTTACACGTTGTTTTATTCTATTACCGTGTACGCGAGCAGCCTTTTGTGTGTGTGAAAGTTTTTGCGAGTTAGTTTTGTTTTTAAGAAAAATAAAAAGGCGTGATTATATTTTATTTTATTATTTTTAAAATAAAAATAATATTCAAATATTTGTATTTTATGCAATGATTCTGCGAGAAAGGAAGCAACAATCAAAGCAAATTAAATTGAATGCTTTTTTTTTAAAGTGTGATAATTTAATTTAGCACCGACGAACTGGTGAGTTAGTGTTTATTATAAAAAAAAAAAAAATTATCAATAGATTATTATTTATTTTTTAAACGAATTTAAACTGTATTTATTAAATACATTAATAATTTATTTGGAATATATAAAGGATATGTATTAAATAAACATGTCAGATTGTTCTTAGAATTTTGACACGGAACCTAACCTCATATCTTCCATTATATTTATGTTTTTTTTACGCCGGTGTCTCTCGGAACGGAACCCCGGCGTAAAACGACGTTTACCTGTATTTTATTGTCGATAAGAATTTTCCAGATGAAACGATATGAAAGAGCACATGGGCCTCGAGTATGATGGGAAGATAAAGACGTCATACCTTCACTTTGACGGTATAGTTGAAGATAAATTTTCTCTAGCGATTACAAAGATAAACTAACGACCCCCCACATTAAGGTTTTGGGTAGGAACATCGATAATGAAATAAGGGGAAGCGTACGTCACAATACACATATCTACGCACTAAAATGACAAAGCTTCAGTGTGACGTCATAGTTGAATATAAAATTCTCCCGACCGATTACAAAGATACATACACTACCGATCCTCCCACCACCAAGTTTTGATGTAAGCACATCGGTTTGTACCGACGGGTCTAGAACCCCTCGATACGTTTATCTAAGCATAAAAAGTGACAAAAATTTTGTTCCACCGAGCAATTTTTCCTTTAATTATGATTTATTACAATTTTTTATCGTTCTGAGGGTGGCACTTTTTTTTCTTAAAAGCCAATTTAAAACACGAGATAGTCAATTTTAAAGTCGAATTAAATTCCGACATAACTGTCACTTTAATACAACGAACGCCTAGATGTGGAAATAATGTCGCTAGGTTCTGTCCTATTGACAAATAAGAGTGTCTAGGCGTTAGAAAGTTACTACTGTAAAAAAACCACCGAGCAATTTTTCTTTTAATTACGATTTACTTAAATTTTTAAGCGTTTTAACGTTGGCACTTTTTTTCTTAAAGGCCTATTAAAAAGAAAGAAAGATACAAAATAAAACATTTTTTCTCGTGTATTTACATTAAAAATACGACCGCGAGAGCGTTTGGAATACCAGCCCTGGTGAAAAAAAAAATTTACGCTCCTAACTTTTTTTGACTTAATAAATTGAAGATACTAAGAGCTATAAATATGCTCATGACAAAGATCTACATTTCGCTAAAAACCGCACGTAGTTTCAGTCTATCGATGACACTCATACGAACATTGCCTTTTATAAATAAAGATTATTAAAATACATGGAAATCTAATTACCTTGACATATCTTGTGGTTTTCTGAACATCTCGTGAATATACTCCAGCTTGGGGTTGGTATTGGCGTGCGCCTCAGCTAGCGTCTTCACCAAAACTTCGCTTATGTGGCCTTCCGCTAGAAAAATACAAGAAAAATAAAGGTGAACAACATACGCAAAATAAAAAATACATAATTTCTATATTTATTAACATATATTATTATCATCATCATCATTCCTTTTCCGCACCTAATGGTGTATAGGCCACTGCATTGGTACACCAATCACAGCGTATCTTGATCATTTTTTGGTTACATGAAGATAAAATGACCAGTCTTCTGACACGCTTCTGGTACCGGTCAAGGGACTATGAAATAATGTAATAAATAAATAATAAATGTCGGGAATCGAACCCGAGACCTCTTGCTTGGTAGGCAAACGCGCTGACCATTACACCACGATATATTTTTTCACTTACATTTAAATTTTTAAACAACTTTCATTTATGTTTTTCTTTTTCCTTTTCTTTTTTATACTTTCATAATTAACCTTACATATAATTGCTTTTTAATATGGAAACTTCACTGGTCCATTAGAATTAAGTCTAATTGTGTAAAATATTAAACTTTGTAACTGTACTGTATGTTTCCTGAATAAAAGAAAATAAAAATATTATACATGTACATTTAAACAAAGTTGCTTTGACTGTCTAACTAGGGTTTTTAACCCCTTTTTAAGACAGTCAAAATATAAAAACAGTAATCAATACATAGTCAATCAAAAAAAAAAAAAAAAAATTAAAAAAAAAGGTAGTGAAATTATAGTAAAAAACATAGTAAAAGACATAGTAAAAGACATAGTAAAATACATATGAAAAAACATGGTAAAATAACATAGTAAAAGACATAGTAAAGTACATATTTAAAAACATAGTAAATAACATAGTACAAATACATAGTTAAAAAAAACATAGTAAAAAAAACGTAGTAAAAAACATAATTAAATACATATTAAAAAACATAGTAAAAAACAGAGTAAAAAGTGATGAGGATCTCCAAATTACAATGAATAAAAAAAAATGTTAATAATAACAATTCAAACAAGAATATGTGTTGGCCTCCTAACAACAATTAATATAAAACTTCATGAAATTAAGAATTGGGCCAGTATTCTGAACCCTCGGGGGACCACTGGTCAAACTTGAGGATGTTAAAGAGCTCGCCCCCTATCTTATAGCCTGATACTTTACGGATCTGGGCTTAGAGGGGGAAATTTAGAAAAATTTAAACTCTCGTCTTCCACACGTAGCCCGACTCTTTATGGACCTGGGCTCGGAGGGCGAGAACTTTTCACGGGGACCCGTCACAATAGATCTACACAGGTCGCAGTGACGTCAGGAGCTTGCATAGCACTGACCCCCACCACTAAGAGTAAGAATAAGGATTCTGAACGCTTTTGTGGTGGTAGAGAACGCGTTGCAAGCACGTAATTTAAGTATTAATATGGAAATATCATATTTGTTTTTATGTTTTTTAATTGATATGGGTCTATAAAATACTGTAAAGCAAAAAAAAAATGTACTTATTAGTAGTAAACATAAAAAATATTTTAAACGTTCATTGAATTTGACATGCCACTAACACGTCACGATTCGGTTAAATTTTGAAGTTTGTTTGTGATCGTTTAAATTTAAATACAACATCGTCACGAATCTCTTGACGTCACAATTGTCAAGGCCAAACCAATTTATTATTTTTATTACAAAGAACACAAAATATTAAACATAAAATTTACTTAAATAAAAAATAATACACAGATTACATTTTCTCAAACTATTGTTTTTTTTTATATACACAACCCTCTAATTTCTAATACAACAGATATTTAAATGCAGATGGCGCATTTGGTTTAAAATCAATATTAATCATTATCATTCCCTTTCCGCACCTAATGGTGCATAGGGCACTGCATTTGTACACCAATCGCAGCGTATCTTGATCATTTTTGTTGCATGAAGTTAACATGATCAGATTTACGCTTCAGGTGTCCAGGGACTATGAAATATTATATTGTAAAAACACCCTTTTAAATAAACATTTCATATCAACCAAGTCGAGAATCGAACCCAAGACCTCTTCCATGGTAGGCAAACGCGCTGACCGTTACACCAAGAGGGCGACATATTCCTCATGGTAAACTTTTTTTAAATCTTGTTTTTTTTTCAAAAATATTTTTTTTAATTTGAAAATGGAGTAAATCCTTAATTTCTCTGATAAGCATCCCCTTCTTTAAAAATCATATTTATTTATACAAAAAAAGTAACATAACAATACTGTTTTCTTTATTTCTATTTTGACCCAGTCGGTAATCGAACTTAGGACCTCATGCACTAAAATCCTATTCGCTAACCACTACACTACGAGACAGACAAAATAATCAACATATTACAAAAGATATACAGAACGCTTTAGAGAAAGGAATATGGAAGTCTAGGCATCTACGGAGATCATGACCTGTCATTGGCTGGTTTTAGTGGCCACTTTACACACCGTGTAATATTCACCATTCTGCCTATGTTTGAACATCTATGTTCCTTCAATTTTTCCATCTTTGTGAAGTTAAAGAGCTGAAACCTTTATAGGTGCAACGCGAGTAAATATTTTTAATTTTTTATACTTCTTCTTGGACCAGCTGGTTGAATAAGAATTGAAAGAATATAGACGTTAAAACATATCCAGAATGGTGAAAGTTACACGGTGTGTAGAGTGGTCACTTAAACCAACCAATGACAGATCGTAAGCCTTGTAGATGCTTAGACTTCTATACCACTTTGTCTAAATCGTTCTTCATCTCTGTTGTAATATGTAAATGTCAACAGATCCCTAGGGCGTTGAATCCAGCCCTTGTGTACAAAAATTGGACGAACATAAAATAGTGTAGATAAAATAATATTTCTCCTACATTTAAAAAACTAAAAAAGGCGGACAGTGCGCAAAAATCGTCATAAGAATTATAATTAATTTAAAATAAATTATAAATAAACAAAAATTGATTATCTAATGATACATTGTGGGCAGGAATTAAAAACATAGTTTTAATAATCAACAGCTAGAAGAATTGAAGAAATGAGCCTCCATATTTGATCATTTAAAAGCCCTGTAAATTCTATTCTTAAAAAAGTTCTTCATTTCTGTCGAAATATGCAAAATCCATAAATCTTATTTTTGACGTCATTATACCCTATCCATCGGTGCATAAGGCACTATATTGGAACACCAGATTTAGCGTACCTCGATCATTTTCTACGTGAAGATAAGATGATTAGTTTCACGATTCAGGTACCGACTGATCACCTTACTTTCCTGTAACAAATGATCGATATACACTGCATGTACTTTTCCAATGTAGTGCCATATGCATCACAAGATGCAAATGAAGAAGTTAAGCCCTACGGGAAATTGGATACAATAAATGTTTTCTTGCGCGCGGTAAAAATTGGAGCATTAAATTGTACGGCAAAGTTTCATGAAAATGTACGAAAGAATTAATAAAAAATATTTTAATAAAAACGAACTACTTTGATTGCATCACTGGTTCATATGAATCAACAAATGATATGAGAGTTATGGAAGACTTCCAATGGGAAAAACTGATCGAGAAGAACCGGGAAAGAACCTCTGACGTCACACGCGGAGTTATTTCAGAAATACAAAACTTTAAAAAATTGTAGCGCTGATAATACGATATATAAAAATTTTAATATTTTTTTTGGCTTAGTTTGATAGTCTATTAACAAATAAAAAAATATTTAAAAAAACAATAAACTTCCTCATTCGAATTTTTTGGTTAGATTAGACTTATTAGATTAGATTTCGAATTATTTATTCATGACAAAATACGAGGCTTTTAAACTTTACATATTACATTACATTACATATTTTATTTGTACAAAATATTCCAAATCAGCAAAAGAGCTGATATGAGGGGATATTATATATAATAACACAATAGTTTTAATAAAAAGTCCATAAAATAATGTGGCAACACTATAAACGTCACACGCGACGTCGCGCGCCAGGTCCGAGCGACGGACAGGACGAGAAGCGTTTTGGCTGTGTTCGGTGACACACGTTCTTTAGACAAAAACTTGATTTAATTTTAATTGTTACGATTTCATACTTTTTCTTAACTGCTTTATTTTACATTTTACAAATTAGATTCCTTAAGTTATTTTTAAGTATCTCCATTCGCTATTATATTAAGTTTAGTTATGTTTATATATTGTATCTTTTGTATTAATAAAATATCATAAACTGTAAGTACAATATTTTACTCTATCTGTGCACTACGCATACCATGTTAGTCTGAAGATTTATCTAAAACGAGCGTAAAGTAAAAAACGTTCTCACGAGACGATTTTTACGGAACGACATCAACGCGGATAAATATTTAGCAATTTATGTGGAACCTACTAGGCAGTCGACATAACCCGATGTTTAGTAGGTAACAAACATCCATCATAATTACATCACATATCACTCGTCACACGGGCTGTAAGAACTGATTTATTTAGGTGTTTTTTAAGTACGTATATATTTTGTATATTTTTTAGGTAATTAGAAAGCACTACTACTACTACTACCATCACGCCATTTCCCCGTAGGGTTAGGCAGAGAGAATGGACCGCCACACACGTCTATCCTGGCATACACTCCTAGCCTCTTCCACATTCATACATCTTGTCATACATGCCCTTCGGTTCTGTCTGCTTTTGACATGACCAGACTTAAGATTTTGGTTTATCTGATCATGCCACGTCTTCCTTAATCGTCCTCGTCTAACGTTGCCGTTCATTTTTGCCATATATACTTGTTTTACCATTCTCTCGTCGTCCATTCGTTCTACGTGACCAAACCATCTCAGAGACCCTTTCTTAATCTTATCAATTATACTTGTCTCAGATTTACACTTTCGCCTGATTTTATCATTCGTAACCCTGTCATACATTGATTTCCCACACATTCGTCTAAGAGATCGCATTTCAACCGCGTTCACTCGGCTTTCATCCTTCCTCTGCCAGTTCCATGTTTCACTTCCATACATAAGTGTTGGGACTAAAACTCCGTTGTTCACTGCCAGTTTAGCTTCGAGAATTAGAAAGTGAATTGTAAAAATTTATTGCTGTTTACACAAAACTGTTTCTTTTCTGTTAGTCCTATTAGGGTTTGATGATTTTAATTTCTGCCGACAATTTTACAAAAATAAATAAAAATTACAAAAAAAAGTTGAAAATGCAACTAAAATTTAAAATTTCAATCCATACTGAGTTGTTGTTTTCCACTCACTCGTCAAATCGTCCGACGCCAGATTCCGTCGGTTAGTCGTGACGATGACGGGGTTGACCATGGCCATCCCAGAAATCGCGCTCATGCTCAGCCCGCTGGCCTGGTGGTGGGACGCCCCGGTCAGGTCGTCGGGGCTCAGGCTGCCGAGGGGCACCTGCATCGAGCCCATGCCGTTCTGGTTCCCGGCGGGCGAGTTCAGGAACGTCGTCGAGTCCACGTAGCTCGCGACCAGGTTGTCGACGGAGCTCATGCTCGTCTCCTGCTTGATGGCGATGACCGTCTTCTGCAGCTGCGCCGGGTTGCCGTACTTGTCGTAGTCGCTCTGCTGGTTGCTGGTGACGCGCGACAGACGAATGTCGTTCAGCGTGATGGTCGTCGCTTGCTGCTGAGTCTGCTGCGTTTGCTGCTGGGACGATGTCGTCTGGATGACGTTCGACAATCGCTGTTGCTGCTGCGTCTTCACTTCTGCTGCCAAATAATGACATATAACACGGACGACATTTTTATATTTTTAAATACTACCATCTTTCGGATACATCTAAGCATCCATCCTTAGATAAAAACACAACAGATCAGTTCCTCTTTTTCTATGTTTCAACAATTTAGTGTTTGAGAGTGAAGGCAATTAATTATCTTGGTTTTGACCCTTATTTTATGCTTCTTAACATACTTTTTACTATCCTTAATTGTAATTAGAAACATTAATACTATCATCTAATCCTAAAACACTTGTATAACCAAGTCTTCTATATCGTCTGATCCTAAAATGCAAGTATAGGCGAGTCTACTATGTCGTCTAATCCTAAAACACTTGTGTCACCAAGTCTATTCTATCGTCCGATCCTAAAACAGATGTAAGGCAAAGTCTACTATATTATCTGATTCTTAAACACATCAGCACATTTACTCTTATCTTCTGATCATAATACTCTTTGTAGAGTCACGTCTAATATATCGTCTGATCCTAAAACACGTGTATACAATGAAAGCATCCACCCCTTTCCCGAAACTGTTCATAAAGACTTGAGTCTTTCTTCAGTTTCGCATATCAATATCAATTTTTTTTTTTTTTTAAACTAATTAAGCGAAAATTTAATATTTCTTTACAATCAAACCGCGAAAATAACAAAACAAATAAACTTTAAAAACTTTCATTGTACCCCTCACTGCAGTTTTGTCAGTTTGTGATCAATCAAATACACATGGTCAGCACAATCACCCCTTTCTAATTTCCCAGTATTACAGTGGAGGAATACAGTGTTAGTTCCAAATTGAGACCGCGGCCGCATGCTCCAGATCCCGCATCGGAAAGGAAGAAGAACGTAGTAATACAAACAAATCAATCAAACGACACGAAACCCAAATACATATAGGAAACATTAGAATAATTTGCCCTATACAACATGCACTCAATCAACAGATCTATAACAAATCACAGTGGAACATCAAATCATCAAGACACTACCGGCAAAATCCTAACACAGATCCTAACACGATCCCTATCGAACTCAGGCGAAATTACTTTTCTTCATAGTACTGAATTCCTCGCAAAAACCATTTTTTTGTGTAACACGTGTATAGACAAGTCTACTATGTCGTCTAATCCTAAAACACATACGAGTATAAGGCAAAGTCAACTCTATTGTCTGATTCTTAAACGCTTCAGCAAGTCTTCTGTTATCTTCTGATCTTAATACTCTTTGTATAGTCACGTCTACTATCCCGTATGATAATAAAATACTTGAATCACTGAGTCTTCTCTATCGTCCGATCCAAAAACACGTGTACAGTCAAGCCTACTATGTCGCCTGACCCTAAAACATATGCAAAACAAAGTCTACTTTATCGTCTGACCCTAAAACACATGTAAAGCCAAGCCCACTCCTTCGTCTGATCCTAAAAATAGTCAAATTTCCTCTATCGTCTGACTTTGACACACAAGTATAGTCAAGTTTACTCTAGCATCTGATTCTTAAACACTTTGTATAGTCACATCTACTCTTATCTCGTGATCTAAATACTCTTTCTATAGTATCGTCTGACCCTAAAGCACTTTCCTTAGTCATGTCTACGATATCTTCTGATCCTAAAACACTTGTTTCACCAAGTTTACTATATCGTATGATCCTAAAATACATGTAAAGCCAAGTCTAATCCTTCGTTTGATCCTAAAACAATTTGTATTGTCAGATCTATTCAATCATTTGACTTTAACACACATGGATAGTCACATCTACTCTTATCTCGTGATCTAAATACTCTTTCTATAGTCACGTCTACTCTATCGTCTGACCCTAAAACACTTTGTATAGTCACGTCTACGCTCCCCTAAAACACTTGTATCACCAAGTTTACTGTATCGTCTGATCCTAAGACACATGTAAAACCAAGTCTACTCCGTCGTCTGATCCTAAAATAATTTGTATGGTCAAATCTACTATTTAGTCTACTTAATCTACTCTTATCTTCTGATCTTAATACTCTTTGTATAGTCACGTCTACTCTATCGTCTGACCCTCAAACACTTGTATCACCAAGTTTACTCTCTCGTCTGATCCTAAAACACATGTAAAGCCAAGTCGACTCTCTCGTCTGACCCAAAAACACACGAACAGCCACATCTTCCATCTCTCACCGTGCGCTAGGAAGTCTCCGTCCTGTATGCTGGGCGGGCGCGGCTCGTAGGCCGTGGTGCTGTCCACGTAGTCGGCCGAGATGTCCGCGTACTGCGGGGGCGCGGGCGGCGGCGCAGGGGGCGCGTGCCCCGCGCCGCCCGCGCTTCCGGCCGCCGCGCACGGCGCCGCGTACTGGTACGGGCTGCCCAGACTGTTGTACGCGTAACTGCAAGAAAACAAACATTGACATAAATGGTTACGTAGATGTTTTGGATTGAGAAATGGGAGGCTCTCAGGGGTGACCGATATTTTCAAAATTCTCGTATTATATATAAATGATGATAATAATCCAATCTGATGTTATTAAATTTATGAAATTACTAAAATAGACATAGGCTATTGTGATACAAGCAAATAATAACTTTTTTAATACTTTTAATACCCATTCACGGCTCTAATTTCTATCTAATAATCTCTTGCCTACTCTTTCACAGTAGTAGCTGCTCGACTGTGGAATAATCTACCTACTAATGTGAGAGACGCGTCTTCTTTGTTTACATTTAAATCAAGATTAAAATGTCACTATTTAAATGTTTGAGTTGTTCCTTTCTCCTCCTTATTTCCTTCCCATCACCTCTCCTCTCCTCTCTTCATAGTGTGGTGTAAATTTTTAGTTAATTTTTGTTTTATCAATCAAATTATAAGATTCTGCATTTTATTTATTTTGGATATTGAAGTAGACACATAAACATACTCTTATGTCTGCTCTAATAATAAAGACAGTGTTCATATATTTTATTTACAAATTGTTTAAAAATATGAATGGTACAAGATATAAAGAATGCATTGACGGATGTTAATTTCTATGCGTTTTAAATTAAATTTAAATAGATATTTACAAAGTGACATCTGTGATGTAAATTAATAAACTTTAACAAACTCTGGTTTGTGTCTCGAATAAAAACGAAGACGAACGATGATAAACATAAAAATCGGTAGAGGCCACTGCCATCCGTTATATCTAGAGCAACAAATTTATCAAGTCGTTCATAAATTTAATTACAAATGATTTTATCAAAATTTAATTGGGAGAATGTTATACACTTCCACGCATAGTTATTAGACTCCCAGACGAAATAAAAAGTGAAATATAAAAAAATAGAGTTGAATTTGTTATAAAATCATTTTCTTAAATTCTAAGTTTAGTGTGTAAAAAAAAATAAAACCCAACAGTTAAAAACAGTGTTTACAAAAGTTTTGTTTGTTTATTATTATTTAATACATTTCGGTATCAAAAAGGACTTCATATACTTTAATTTATTTTTTTTTAAGATATATTAAAGATTTTCTTATACTATATTACTTAAACAACAATATTTTGAGTTTGTCCAAATTTTTGTAGACCGACTAGATTCAACTCCCTGGGGAGCTGTTTATATTAACATATTACAACAGAGATGAAGAACATTTAAGAGAAAGTAATATAGAAGTCTAGGCATCTACAGGGCTTATGAGCTGTCATTGGCTGGTTTAAGTGGCCACTTAACACACTGTCCACCTGGTCCATGAAGAAGTATAGAAATTGAAAAAATAACATTTTCAGGCGTTGCCTAGTATGTATGTGAAATAATTCAATTAGATGAATCTCACCCGCATAAATAAAGGTTTCAGCTCTTTACTTCACAAACATCAACAGATGAAAGAATCGAAGGAATATAGATATTCAAATATGGGCAGAATGGTGAATGTTACACAGTGTGTAAAGTTGCCACTTAAACCAGCCAATGACAGGTCATAAACCTTGTAGGTGCCTAGATTTATATATTACCTTCTCTTAAATGTTCTTCATCTCTGTAGTAATATGTTAGTATTACTTAAATATTTAAAGAAATAAATCCCTGCAAAAAACTGCTTTTGCAGTTTGGCGGGAATTAAATGAATGTTTAAAAAATGCTTATGTAAAAAAAAGCAACAAAAAAATCAAATAAAAAATGTGAAAATGCATTTTTTTAGAAATTCTATACGGGTATTCCAAAACATAAAATAAATATTTTTTCAAATATGGCATTCGTTTTGCAAATGTCATACTCCGGTCACCTCACCAACAGAGGGGTGTACTTACGTAGGAATACGATTTTTTAAAATGTATTGAATTTAATATTATTTTAGTATTACTAAAAATCCAGTAAAAAGAAATAAATGGGTAAAAATTAAAATAAATTTAAGGAAAGAATCTGATTGAGATCCACAAAAACAAATACTGTTTGTAAACATTCAAAATCAAACTTTTTTTATTCGCAAAAAAACAACATCTTTCCATTTTTTTGTAAATGTAGGTGAATAAAATATTTATGCTCCTGACTTCTTTTTTACATATTAAATTGAAGATTTTAATATCTACGAACACGTTCAGCGCAAACATCTATATTTCTCTGAAAACCGCACGTAAATCGGTTAAGCCGTTTAGGAGGCGTTCAGTGACATCACACGTACAGAGGAGTTATATGTATAAAGATATCTTAATGAACAATAAATAATCAAAAGATTTTATTTCATGATTTTACAAAAAAACGAATATTCATAAAACATATTTTGTAAACTTTCTCAAATTGATGAAATGTCGAATGTTCATGAAACGATTGTAAAAATTCGATACGATACGATATGAAAAAGGTCACATTACCCATTGTAGTGATGGAACTGATCGCTGCTGGACGGCGTCTGCTGGTCGAACACGCTGCTGTCGGGCGCCGCGTCCGTCTGCGCGCGCATCTGGGCGCGGTGGAAGCGCACCTCGTCCTCCACCTTCTCGCGCTGCTTCTTGGACATGCGGCCGAACTTCACGGCTGGAATGGCGAATGGGAACATGTCAATTCGGTAAAGTTCGGACCAACTCTCATCTTAATCTGTTCCTCCCACGTATCCTTCCCAGCGCACTCCGCGTAACAATAATTCCACGTGTGAGCGCCGGAAAAAACATTATATTATGAGTGAATTTAAACTTCTATATTACCTTCTCTAAAATGTGTTATTTTATTATTTTATTTTATTTTGTCTTAAAATAGTACAAACATAATAAATGAATGTCCTTATATTAACTTATATCTAATTATTATTAAAACATATACTAATTATTAACATTTATAAACAATATACGTACACTTAAAAAGAAAACTTCTATAAAGCTAACACGAATAAGATTACTTTTTAAAAACTAACTTATCCTAAACACATGATTTTTTAACTGACATTTAAATGAAATAATATATTTTTGCTCTCTTATTTCTAATGGTATTTCCTTAAAATATAACTTTACAGCTCGGTGCATCAACGAGTTCTGTGTAGTTGTTTTCCTACGAAATGTAGTCGTGTTTATTTCTAGTTTTATATACATGTTCACATTGATTAGAAAAAACCTTTTGAGTCAACTCTTTTGAGGTATAACCATTAATCATTTTATGAACAAAAAACATTACATTAAAATATTTTTTTTATTTATTAAATCATACAATTTTTTTTTGTACTCCCAGGAGTTACAACAAACTTATTTTGGGACGGAAAAATATTCACATATAGGTATGTTAACAATAATAATATAGCAATATATTTTACATGACATTCTTAATGGACGTCTTGATAGTCCTGTTCTGGTTTCTGAGTTGGCCCTTAACGTACCTGGCTACCGCACCCGTCACACGAATCTATCTCTTTTCCATGTACCCACAGTTCGCACCAACTATGCACAGAACTCTCCTCTGATTCGCTTGACGCGTAATTATAATTTATTTTTCAATAACATAGACATATTTAATTGCAGTAAATTCACTTTTAAAACCAAAATTAAAAAACTATTATTTGAAAAAAATTATGTTTCGTTATAAAAAATATATAAATATATATTTTTACATTATAGTTTTAAATTGTTTCTATTCACTCATATCAAATACACACTTACCCTGTCCTTAAACCTACCCTCACACCCATATACAATCACACACATATTCACATACTTACCAAAACCACACTCCACTTTTTTACACACGCATCCTCACACACAAAAAAAAACTCGCACACATGCACTTCTATAAATTATATTTAACTGAACTGGATTTTTATAATTGTATTTATGTGGAAAACTGATTTGGCTTTATTTTATGTTTTTTTTATAATGTTGTGTATATTTTTTTGTATTGCTGTTGTTTTTCTTAATAAACAAAATAAATAAAAATAAAAAAAAACAAATAATAATAAAGTAACAAATAATATGTACATAAAAACTGAAATAAGAGAGCAAGCAAATATATGATACAAATCATATATCTGCCTGCCATTCTTTAAACAATCCATAATAAAAATAATTAAAAAATATATATATTTACATATTGCAAGAAAGAAATGTTTAAGGGAAAAAAAACTTAAAACTAAATTTCACCCTCCACGTACCTCCTCAAGTAGTAATTTTTTTAATGAATACAGTTATTTATTGACGTTCTATAGGACTCCGGTAGCCTGTTGTACTCACCACAAGCAAGGTATAGCAGAGACCCTAGACCATACCTTGTCGTGCGTGATCCAGGTACGTGAATATTTTGACGCTGTCGCGTATTATACTGGTGGACGTCACGATTAAAGGTATAGCCAATATTAGTCAGTCTTTATTCACACCTTGAAGCACCGTTTTTGCAATCTCACAATACGGTATGACCAAAAATGGGAGAATGTCAGTAAGCTTGTAAATGTCTTTGACATGCGTTTCCATTGGTATACCGTGTGTTTCTTATAGCTCTATTTCGTATTACTTGTATTTCTGATACACACTTTTTTGTGGCTAATCCCCAGATGCACGACAAATATACCGTATGAGAGTGTATCATTGAAAAGTACACTGCGCGGCGAAGTGAGATCGGAAGAACTCCCCTAAACCTATGCATTATACCAAAGATTGAAGAGATTTTAGATTTAACATAGTTAAAATGGTGAATCCAAGAGAGCTGTGAATCTATGTAGATTCCTAAATATTTTGTCACGTCAGTTTTTTGAAGATAATCATTTCCAAGTGCGATATTGAGATAAATATCTCGCTTTTTACCGAATGTTGTGTAATTCGATTTTTTAATGTTGAGACTGAGCTTGTTGATACGAAGCCAAATAGTTATATATTAGCTAACGTGCTGTCATAATTGTTGCTTATTTCAGCATCAACTTTATTCTAGTGTATTTCTTTTTTCTCAAAATTACTCTCATACTATTCTGCATAACAGTAAGTTTATTTTTTCCCCTTCAGTTGCCAAAAACAAAATCCTACTACAATAATTTATATGAGGCACAATAATGGAGTTATAAATCATCCTGCACGAATCTGCAGTTAGATATCTTCTGATTCTTCCCATAGGAGAAACCTTCCTTGCTATCTTGTTTGTCACATATCTTGTATTCTGGGAAAAGGTCAATCTAGAATCCATAATAATCCCCAAATATTTTATCTCTTTCACGTCCATTAATAGTTCTTCATCCATCACTATTGTCGGTGAAATAGGGATTTTTTTATTTCCTATGTTCATAAACTTAGTTTTATTCAGCTTAAGTTTATTTTTCTTCAACCATATTTCGATGTTTTAAGGTCATATTTTAGTTGATGTACTATGGATTCATAATTTTCTCCTGCAATATATACCAGGGCATCATCCGCAAATGATCTTATTTTACAGTATTTAAGAATTTTCACCAAGTCATTAATGTAAATAATAAATAGTATAGGGCCAAGAACTGATCCCTGTGGTACTCCCAATAAAATCATAAGACTATCAGATAGAATATCTCCAATTTTCGTAGTTGGATAATTATTACTCAAATATTTTGTGAACCATTTTAAAGCAATTCCCTGTATCCCAATTTTCTCAAGTTTTAAAATGATTATTTCTCTATCTATTGTTTCAAAAGCTCTTCTGAAGTCTAAAAATACTGAAATTATGTAATTATTTTTATCTGTATCTGCCTTCCAATCTTCTATTACTAAGTAAAGGGCCATTTCACGTGTTCTTCATCTCTATTTTAATATGTTAAGGCTGAAGTCGGGAAAAACGAACGCAAAATTAGGAAATCATACGATTTTGCTATTTTAAAACGAATGTTTTTTTTAATCAGGCAATAATAAAAAAACAAAAAAACATAAATTAGATATAAACAATATGTTTTACAGGTATTTCTGATTTCTTCTTTTTTCAAAATAAGATAATATAACTCTGTAAAAAAAAGCTTCAACTAAAGTATTTCAATATTTTTTTTTTTAAGTTTTACCGAAGGCATAATTTTAAGTATAAATAAAGGAAAATGTCACAAAAATGTATATGATTTAAAATGCTTGTATTTTTTTTCAAAAACAAAATAATTAAATTTGGCCGCGGCCACTTTTATGTTAAATGTATTATCTTCAAATTATTACGTAAAATTTTTGTTCAATACTTGGACTTTATTGAGATCCCAGATACCTAAGTTTAGTCTAAATTTGAAATGGCGTAATCTGCCGGTCTAAAAGTAATTATATTTTAGTTACATAAAACTTTTAAGCATATTTTTTAACAGAAACCTTTAAAACATATTGTTTTTATCTAATTTATGTGTTTTTATTTTTTTATTATTGCCCGATTAAAAAAAAACCTTCATTTTAAAATGGCAAATCGTATGATTTCCTAATTTTGCGTTCGTTTTTCCCGACTACAGCCTTAATATAACGTATTAAGCTATTTAGTCATGAAAACTCGTTTCTATTTACCTCGTCCGACGGATAAATTATTCAAAATCGATATCAAAAATCGAAAGAAAAAATACTGCCACAACACTATTGTAATCTGTCAAAAGTACCTTCTTTTATTGTCTGAAGTGTAGATAACTTAACATGGGCGCTCGACATCCGGTAACATGAAACTTCGATACTAGATTACATTGGCATAGGACATATTTAGTACCGTGAGCGTTCGACATCTGATTATATGGACGTTTGACATATGACAACATGCGTGTTCGATACCTGATTACATAGATGTTCGACACTAAATAATATGGGCATTCGATAGCGGGAAATATTAGCGTTCCACAGTGTCTATATTATATAACACGGGCGTTCGACAAAGTATTTTAATGTGTGTGTTCTATATATATCAATCAGAACTAGCTTCCTCGGTATATTTGAAAATCTATAAAACAACTTTATGTAAAAACTTTGTTACTATACGCACGTAAACATTATTCTCTACCTTCCGTTACAAATACAAGAGTTACTAGATACTCCACCCTGATGCTGCAAAAAAATAATAAATACAACCTTCGGTCAAAGAGGATTGGCCTACTACTCGGTTAAAGTGTACAATCTACTTCCATAATCCATAAGGATAATTAGTAAGTTCTCACAATATAAAATTGCTATTAAGAAATGGATAGTGGAGGTGGGTTGCGAACGGATCGATGAGTGGATCAAGCCAAATATGTAAAATGTATGCACTGTTTATGAATTTTTTTAAATTGGTCTATATAAATTGGTTATGTTTTTTATGATTTTTTTTATTTTTATTGTTTATTAATTATAATTAGGTTAATTGGATTAATTACGTTTTTTATTGTTATTATTTTGTTAACTTTGTTAAATAGCTAATGTTAGGCATGTTTCACATTTTGTAAAATGTTTCCCTCGGCACGGGACACCCCAGTGAGGGAACATTATTCTGTATTAAAAAAAGAATACAATCAATGTAAAAGTATAAATAAATAAATAAATATTTGATAACATAGGCCCTTTTCAGACATGCCACGCAAATCCACCCGGCCCGGTAACTTTACCGGGTTCATCCTACAAACGCAAACAAAATGTGTCACATTTTGTAGGGTGTACCCGGAAAATTGCCGGGCCGGGTGGATTGGCGCGGCGTGTGAGAAAAGAGCCATATGCGTTCGACAGTGAATAAAATTAGAATGCGATATCAACTTAAATTGGCATCCGACATTTGATAACATGGGCGTTCGACATTGACTAACATTGAAATTCGACATCAGGTAACTTCGGCAAACATTTGATAGCATGGGCGACATCGAATAACATGGGTATTCAAGGTTGATAATTCATGGTGTAATGCATGGAAATTCAACTTCCGACAACAAAGCGTTGAAAACATAATTATAACTAAAACAAGGACATTTAACATTGTGTAACATGCGCGTTTGATATTGCGCACGCGTAACATGGTCATTCGACATTGCCTAATTTGTGTATCGATTATTTACGATATTGTGTAATATTTCCATTCGACAGTACGCATAACACGGGCATTTGAAATTACAAGCATCGTTTACAAGGCATAAAACGTAGTTTAATTCATAATTTGACATGTGTAACATGGTCGTTTGACATCTGGTAATACCTACGTATGATACCCTAAGATGTCCTTCATTTGTCCCTTTTACAGCTTAGAGCGAATGCAGCTAGAGGCAGGATGCAGAAGTCTGGATGAGGACCAGGGAGATATGGCAACCGCAAAGTCACAAGGACTTATCACATGAGGTAATATTCTTATTCTTCTTCATCAGCCTTCTGTCCTCCAATGCTGAATACAAGCCTCTTCCATATAAAATCTCTTTGATCTCTGATCTCCAAGATCTCAACTGAAATTTGTATTACTGCTAAAATCGCTTTAATGAAATTTTACCCACTACCTTTGGTTTAAAATCTTCTCCTTATTTTGCTTTTTCAAATTTTAAAGATTACTTGCTATACCTGTTATTCTTTCTTTTATCTCTGCTGCATTGACATGTTTTTATACTTTTAAACTACTTTTAATTACTTATATTGTATATGTATATAAAATCTATATATTGCTGCTCTTACTAAAATGTGTCATTAATTATGAAGATGTTTTTCTAAATTTACTTAAATTTATTGTCTTATATTATTCCTTTCCTTTATCCTTCTTCTTTCCTTCCCATCCCCTCTCCACTCTTCATCGTATGGCGTTAATTTATTTTTTTAAATATATTTATTTTTGTTAATCTTCGCTTTTAATTTTTGTATAAAATTGTAAGATTCAATATGTCCATGTCAAACTGAACGGTTTGGGTAGGTAGGAAGAAATTGCCTTAAGGCAATATGCCCGCCCTTACATGTATATTTATTGTATATGTATATAAAGTGTAAAATAAATAAAAAAATATTTCACTTAAAGGTTCTTCTCGTCGTTTCTTTGAATCCCATAAAATATGTAAGTGTATATTTATGTTTTTCCTTTTTGAAAATGTTCCTTCTTGAAAATATTATTTTTTTTATATCTGAGCATGTTTTTTATTTTTTATTTCAATTCTTAACTTTAAATTACTTTTACAAGTTTTCTTCATTTTTAATATTATTACTACTACTACTACTACCATCACGCCATTTCCCCGTAGGGGTAGGCAGAGAGAATGGACCGCCACACACGTCTATCCTGGCATACAATCCTAGCCTCTTCCACATTCATACATCTTGACATACATGCCCTTCGGTTCTTTTTGCTTTTGACCAATGATCAGTATGGGCAAGAAGACATATTAGCATATTTAAAAATATATTTAGAACAAAAAATAAAATATTTAAAAAAACAAATAGTTGCTTACTTCTGCAGGGGAGAAGTGAGGGGAGTGCGGCGCAGTATCAGATTTCCCCCTCCCAACCACAACCATTTGCTTTTTTTGATTTTTTTTTTTTTTAAATTTTATTCGTTCTAAAAAAATATTTGAATGTGCCAATATGTCTTCTTGCTCATACTGATCATTGTAGTTTCGGATGTGACAGGGTTTAAAGAACACCCTGTATATGGCACATCAATATGGTAAACAGTTAACTCAAGCATTCGGAAAATCCTATCGTCTGTCTTCTTTTTTTTTCTCAAACTCTAGAAAATTCTGTTATTTGCTAGTGATAACACGATCTTACATCACCGCGCGCAAAGGGATTATTTACCACAGTCTTTTAAGAGCTAAGCACGTCGATAGTTATTTGTGATTGAGCTACTGGCTTTCAAATCATTCAACTATGTAAAAGTGTGTCAAACAAAACGCGAAATAGACAAACAAAACACAACATTAATAATTTCTAGCAATTTTGCAGACGATAAATGTAGGTAAACAAAATGTTATTTACATGAAATAATTTATTGTGTTGTTGATCTAAAGAATACACTGACCTATCGCACTAATTGGCCGTGCGGGGTTTGGATTTAACCCGTAGATAACGGGTCCAAAACCGCACCGCTCAAGCGTCGGTTCCCAGTTAAACTCCCGGTTGTAAACGGCGGAGCGAATCGTGATAACAGGCTGCTTAGAAAATCGTTAAATAAACGAATTGCATAATAATGTAATTAATATGAAAGAAGAACAAGGAAGAAGATATTACCAGGGGAACTGCATACCTACCATATGTACAGAATGTTTGTTAGCCAAAGTGCTGAAGAAACATAATATTGGAACAACATTTGGAACTGTGGGAAAAATAAATAACCATTTATTGAACCCAAAAGATACGAATCCCCTGGAAACGTTGCCAAGGGTGTGGATAAAGTGCATATAGGACAAAACAGGGCGCACAGCAAAGAAAAGGATTGACGAACACAAAACAGTGTGTAAACTTGGGCACCCTGACAAATCCGCAACAGCGGAACACTTTATAGACACTGGACATTTTTCCGCCTTCGAACCGAAAATTCGAAAGAAATGTGTAATGTCTTTGAAAGAAATGTAACTATGACTGAATGTAAGATTGTAGTAAATGGAGATAGTTTGAAACAGGTCGAAGAATTTGTATATCTGGGTAGTATGTTTACTAGAGATGGAAATATGGACAAGGATATTGAAAGGAGGGTTAGTGCCGGTAACAGAGTTAATGGTGCCTTAAAGTCTGTCGTAGCAAATAAGTGTCTATCGCAAGAGGCTAAATTAGCAGTTCATAATGGAGTTCTGGTACCAACCCTAATGTATGGAAGCGAAGCATGGAGTTGGAAAAAAAGGGACGAAAGTAGACTGAATGCTGTTGAAATGCGATCCCTCAGGCGAATGTGCGGAAAAACAATGTATGATAGGTGCCCTAATGTCGAAATTAGAGCAGAATGCAAGGCTGAGTTAAGCATTATCGACAAAATTAAGAAAGGTCTTTTGCGATGGTTCGGTCATGTGGAGCGAATGAATGATGAAAGAACGGCTAAAAAGATTTATGATGCGAATGTGTCTGGTTGTAGAAGTCGAGGAAGGCCGAGAAAGACATGGCATGATCAAGTACAACAAATTCTTGAAAGTGGTCATGTGAAAAGTCGGAATAATCGACGTGCGTGCATGAGAAGATGTATGAATGTGAAGGAAGCAAAGGAAGTGTGCCAGGACAGAGTGGTGTGGCGTTCTATCCTCTCTGCCTACCCCTCCGGGGAAATGGCGTGATGGTTAGTTAGTTAGTTAGTTATGTAGAATTTTTGGTTCAAAGGCGAAAAATGTCCTGTGTCTATAAAGTGTTCCGCTATTGCGGATTTGTCTGGGTGCCCAAGTTTACACGCTCTTTTGTGTTCGTCAATTCTCTTCTTTGCTGTGCGCCCTGTTTGTCCAATATACACTTCATCACATCCTTGGCAACTTAGTTTGTACACGGCTTCAGTTTCCAGAGGATTTTTATCTTTTGGGTTTACTAAATGGCCTTTTATTTTTCCCACAGTCCCAAACGTTGTTGCAATATTTTGTTCCTTCAGCACTTTGGCCATCCTGTCAGTTACATTCTGTACATATGGCAGGTATGCAGTCCCTCTGGTAATATCTTCTTCCTTGCTCTTCTTTGTCCCTTGCGATTTAATAATATTGTCAATCTGTTTCTTCTTATATCCATTATGCTCCAATGCATCTGAAATTTTGTTGAACTCTTCGCCCTTTTCGGAATCTTCGCATATTCGAGTCGCTCTTGTTAGAGTATTTTTTTAATTTATGGAATTGAATTGTCAATAACCGTTTGACGAGCAGCTACAAATAAACTTGATATTGTGGACTTACAATGCCATAATCCAGCGAGAAAATACGGGACTACGCTCGTACGAAAAAAATTGAGACCGCGTTTCCTTCTAATATCTTGTTAATTGTTTCTTCGACATAATATTTTGTCTGTTTTATTAACTCAGCTAATTCATTTTTGTTATAATTTATACTATGATGGGTACTGATTTTAATAAGGTATTTCAGCCCTACGCGAAATTGGATACTACAATTGTTTTCGTGCGCGCGGTAAAATTGGAGCATTAAAGTGTACGGCAAAGTTTCCTGAAAATGTACAACATTTTGGTAAAAACGGACTACTTTGAATGACGTCACTGGTTCATATGATATGAGAGTTATGGAAGATTTCCGGTTTGTTTGCCATGGATACACCAATGGAGTTGAACGAGAATAAAGCTCGGGTTTCCTAGGACAGCGGTGCCCGTATTTTAACGGCCGTAGTGAACATTAATGCGGTTGACAGCCGTCGTAACGGTGACTAGAGAGTGGTTTCCTATAAAAATATTGTTGATAACACCGTTAAAAAATAAAACCACTCTCTAGTCACCACTACGACGGCTGTCCACCGCATCACCGTTCACTACGGCCGTTAAGATACGGGCACCGCTGTCCTAGGAAACCCTAGCTTAAGCGGAAAAAACCTCTGACGTCATACGCGGAGTTTTTTTAGAAATACAAAACTTTAAAAATCGTAGCGCTGATAATAAGATATATGAATATTTTATTTTTTTTTAATTTTGGCTTAGTTGAATAGTCGATTAACAAATAAAAAACCACTGAATTTTTTCATTGATTTAGCATCATGAAATGAATAAACACGTGTTACAAAAAAGATCAAGCCTAAATATAAGAAATTCCGAGCCAGTCGGGACTTTAAACGAAGAATCATTATTATTATTATTATTATGGATAACTTATATAGCGCCATTTTCGTAATATAATACCTCAAGGGCGCTTTACAAAGTGATTATATAGAGTAGAATTTAATTTTAACTTTTTAATTGAAGAAAAATAATGTACTTTGTCACCACATGCTAAGAATTTATTCAAATGATTTAGAGAACAAGTGGGTTTTAAGTTTCTTCCGAAACATCACATCACTCTCACAGTTTCGGACCTCTGCTGGGAGAGCATTCCATGACGTAGGGCCTGCGACCGCAAATGCGCGTTCGCCGAATTTAGTGCGCTGTTTGCGTAGAGGTATAAAAACGTTTCCTTTTGACGTAGCTGTAGCTGATCTAAGCGTAAGACGTCTGTCGGCTAGTTCATCTGGAACGCAGAGTTCTCTTAGATATTGTAAAGCAGAGTTGTGCAGTGACTTATATACATAAGTCAACAGAGTTTGAAAACGTAGCCAATGTAATTCCCGAAGTAGTGGAGTGATATGACTAAACTTAGAGATTCCAAAAATAAGTATCGCTGCAGCATTCAATACAGACTGTAGGCGAGTCATTTTATTCATTGGTAGACCTGCGTAGATACCATTACAATAATCGACACTACACTACAAACGCATTTATCAATTGACGGGCGGCATCAACTGGCAAATTTTTGCGTATGCATTTAATCTGTGTCAGCTGGTAGAAGCGTGAACTTCTCGTTCTACTCATTTGAGCGTCAAGAGAAAGGTCAGAATGAAGGAAGACTCCCAGTAGTTAAACGGTGGGTAAAGCAGTACTCCTTACATCGGGTAGTGCCGTATCCTGAATCAAATTCTGTCGTCCGGCTGAAGCCATCCATAGTTGTTTCGTTTTAGATGGGTTTGCGTAGAGGTGTAATAACTTTTCCTTTCGACGTAGATGTAGCTGATCTAAGCGTAAGACGCCTGTCAGCTTGTTCATATGGAATGCAGAGTTCCCTTAGATATTCCGGAGCAGAGATGTGCAGTGACTTATACGTAAACCAACAGGGTTTGTATTCCACCCTCTGTGGAAAACGTAGCCAATGTAATTCCCAAAGTAGTGGTGATATGACTAAACTTCGAGATTCCAAAAACAAGAACCTCTGTGCATTGCAAAAACTGTGAAATAATTAAACAAATCTCAACAACTTGATAAATGTCTAGTATTCTATATTTCCTTTTCAAATTTCCCATCATCGATGAAAATACTTGTAAACACAATATTGATCAAAGTTCGTCTATGCAATTTTTCAGTCCATATTTAAAGCCGTTAGTCATACGAAAGTTCTACGACCTAGAATGACTAAGTTATTGCATCCAGTTTATATTTCCGTGCGGTGTATCATACTGTTTAGAAATTAAGTCATATTTCCACGTGGAACTCAAATCTAGTTCGAGTTCAACAACATTGATGGCTTTAATAAAAATTATCTTAAAGAGTCCCAATCAGAACTAGCTCCCTCGGTATATTCGAAAATCTTCATGTAAAATCAATAAAGTAACTTTATGTACAAGCTCTGTTACTATACGCACACAAACATTATTCTCTTCCTTCCATAACTTCTTTCACAAATACAAGAGTTACTAGATACTCGACTCTGATGCTGCAAAAAAAATAGAAAATAATCAAACATCCCATTTCCAAGACAAACGATTACGATTTTTTCCGATTACCTTAGCCTTATACATGACAGGTAAGGCTATTTAATACAGGGGTCAAAATATATATAAATAAATAATCCCCGGGATCGGTTTGCAACTGCAAACCAGTATCTCCTCCATTATGTGTGGTCCTTTAACTGGCCATATGATGTGCCCTTCTTATCTCTTTAACTAGCTACTCTTGAAGGGTCGTCCTTTATGGTTCGTACCCTATACCGTTCCATTCAATATACTTCTTCTGTTTCCTATCCCCGGGATTGGTCTCCAGCTCCACTCTTGCATCTCCTTATCATTCTGGACAGTCCTTAACTTGCCATATGATGTGTATTCCATATCTCCTTTACTAGCTACTTTTGGAGTCATCTCTATGGTTCGTACCCTCTACCGTTCCATCGAATTTTAAAACCCGTGCCACCTTCTAACTACAAAAAATAATAATCTATTCTGAAATTTTTGACTCGTTTTAAAAATATATATTATCCTTGCTAGTACCCTCGTCTACTTTTTCAAGACATAAGATTTAATCTTCGCCCCCTTTCTGAGCATAAAATATAACCTTTGCCTACTTCCACAGCATATAACCCTCATCCCCCCTTTCAGAACACAAAATGTATGACTTTCACCATCTTTCTGAGCCCATTTATTAGAGCACAAAATGAACTTTAACCCCTTTTCTGAGCACACGTATTATAGCACAATGTATAACACTCATTCCCTTTCTAAGCACATAATGTATAACCCCCGTCCTCTTTCTGAATAACATTCCCCCTGTATCAGAGCTTATTATTTTAACCCTCGCCCCCTTTCTTAACTTTTTTTTTCTTGAAGAAATATTAGCGTTCTTATAATTTACCAAAATATTTCAATTTTGGTAGCCATTTTCAACGAGTTGTAAATAACTCACTATTAGAAAATGGAAATTAAATTAAGGTAGAGTGGGGTTCGAACCTCGGACCTCTGATCCGTGAGTCCGGAACACTAGCCACGAGACCACAACCCGATCCAACTTAACTTCTCCCACTGTATAAATGAACTTTAACCCCCTTTCTGAGCCCATATATTAAAGCACATAATGTATAACACTCACTCCCTTTCTGAGCACATAATGTATAACCTTTGCCCCCTATCAGAATTTATTATTTATAACCCTCGCCCCCTTTCTGAGCACAACATGTATAACCCTCGCCCCCCACCTGAGCACATAATGAATATCTCTCGCTCCCCCTTAGAGCACATCTTGTATAACCCTCGCCCCCTTTCTGAGCACAATATGTATAACCCTCGCCCCCCACCGCAGCACATAATGAGTAACTTTCACCCCCCCTCAGAGCACATCTCGTATAACCCTCGCAACCAACTCTCGCACAATAAAGAACAGCGTACTCACCATCCCGGCTCATGCCCAGCTTGAGGCACTTCTGCAGGCGGCAGTACTGGCACCGGTTCCTGTTGACCCTGTCCACGATGCACTGCTTGTTGCGCGGACACTGGTAGTTGACTACTGCGGACAAGAGAACATGACGTCACGTCGGGTTTGAATACTTGCAGCAAGAGAAGATCTCAATTTACTTGATTTGGCTAAAATTTTCCGCAAACAAACAGAACACATCTAACTCTTAAAAGACGGTGCTAGTTAAGTACCTGGAAGTCTAGGCATTTACAGGACTTATGACTTGTCATTTAAAAAAATATATTTTAAATTTTTGTACATAATGGTATTTGTACATTGGCGGGCTTATTGCCCAATGGCAATTTCTTACAATTAACCAATAAAATAAAAGTTTAATTTATTTGATTCAAATGACAAAACATATTCAATGGAAAATATTTTTAAAAAAGCAAAATATATATTAAATAGAAATAACTGTATTTGTATATTAAATACCTTAAATCAATACTATTACTCAATAGGAAAAAGGAAAAAAGAGTAAAAAGGAAAGGAGGAGAGATTAAGGAAGAGACACAAGATGTTTATTTAGACGTGATTTAAACAGAGATACTCTAGTAACATCTTTGATGGTGGATAGGAGATGATTCCACAGTCGAGCCGCATGGACACTATATGAGTAAGAGAAGAAAGAGGAGTTGAGTGCCTCGAGAATTAGAACGAAGAGGTAAACCATGGACTGATAAGCGTTGACAGAAGTATATAGGAGCGTTAGGACTAGAAGTACATTAAAACGAAGTGAGAAGGAGTGATAGTCATTGACTGGTTTTAATGGCCATATTACACAACGTGTAACATTTTCCATTCTGAGTATGTTTGAATATCCACAAGACTTATGACCTGTCATTGACTAGTTTAAGTGGCCGCTTCACACACTGTGTAACATTCACCATTTTCCCTATATTTTAACACCCATGTTCCTTCAATTCTTCCATCTCTGGATGTGTTTATCAGATACATATTTATTAGACCTGCATATTGACTTGTTTTACCAGGAAACACGTGATTTTTTTAAAAAAGGGAAATTTTTGCGGTCTTATGATTTACCCAAATATTTAATTTTGAAGGCTATTTTCAACGAGTTGTTAATAACTCACTATTAGAAAATGGGAATCAAGTTGGGGTAGGGTAGGGTTCGAACCACGGACCTTTGAGCCGTGAGTCCGAGACACTAGCCACGGAACCACAAACCGATTCATATGTTGACTTTGTACCTGCAAAGTGAAAGCCCTCTTAGCGTATATGGAGTCATAGTCCATTGATAAATGATTTCATCCAAAATATAGAGCAACGACTCCAAGAAGAAACTCAGCGTTTTCTACTGAATACAATACATTATATTTTGCAAGAATATATAAGTATTGCACATAAAACGTACGCTAACATAAGAACAACTTTCAACAACAAGCTCTAACCCAGTATGTAAAGTGGTCACTTTACACACTGTAAAATTCACCATTCTGTCTTTATTTGAACATCCATATTCCTTCAATTCTTTCATCTCTGGATGTGTTTATCAAATGCATATTATTAGACCTACATATTGACTCGTCATACCATGAAACGCTTGAATTGTATACCTTTAGTAAATAGAGAAATAAATATACGCAGAATGGTGAATGTTACACAGCGTGTAAGATGGTCACTTAAACCAGCCAACAACATGTCATAATCCCTGTGGATGCCTAGACTTCTATATTCCCTTCTCTAAAATGTTCTTTATCTCTGTTCTATATATATTTAATGTTTAGTATTACTAATATTATTATTGTTATTATTGGAGCACATAAGGGAATTTGCTTATGTGTGCCCTACTTCAAAGTTTAAAGTTACTGTAATATTAGTATCATTTAGCCTCTTTGAAAATAAACAGAAACAATTAATACTAAACTAGGTACTACCAGAATACACACTACATAAACACCACATCTTATACACATCACTCCATACACCTCACTCCACGCACTACATTTCATACTCACAACAATAAAAACACAATCACTAGTAAATTCACACAAAGCACAAATTCTTCTTACATCTTGTTGTACTGTTAGATAGTTGTTTCATATATTGTGTTGTGTACGTAATTGGTGCTGTGTTAGGTTTATTTTTTGTTCGTAATATTGTCTAGATTTATATTAACATAGCACTGTGTGCACAACATTAAAATTAAACAAATAAACAAATAAACAAATGTCAAATGATAGTAATACTGAATATTTTTTTAACAATTTTTTAAAGTACTAAAGTTTTGATGTGATTTTATATTTAAGAAAAAATCATTATACAGTAAATAGTATACAATTTTGAAAATTTTGAAATCCCAAATTTATTGTTATATAGAAACACTCTTATTCGGGTCTCCTGGCCTGTTGTGGTACAAAAATAAAATAAAATAAAATAAATATTGCTATAACTTTTAATGATATTTTTGTGTTTTATTTCCTGATAAATAATTAACTGTCTAGCATATGGGCATATATCTAGAGATATTATACAATATAAAAGCATACAAATAAACTACACTACATATAGAAAATAATGTTATTATTTGATAAGATTGCAAATCTATCGATTATTAATGACAATGATATAATTTTTAATTTCTAGCTACAAGGTTCAAATCCAAAAATACGTCTCGTAAAAATCGGGATTGTAGAAAAACGACGGGTGTGTGAAAAACGCGACATAGTCTTTCTTTTATATTTGATCTTGAAAAGATAATCTTTATTATATAATTACAAATACTTTTTTTCCACGTTTGAAAAATGCAGAATACTAGCGGACCCGACAGACGTTGTCCTGCCCGAACGTTCGCTTGCCTGCTATTAGCTTGGAAAAATGCTTTTCATTGATAAGTAGGTACCAGGTAATTGTTTGTGATTAAATTCCAAAACTAAAAATTGTTAATATTCAAATATTGAATTTAAGTAGGTACCTACCAGGGGCGAGTGAGGTTTTCGATTAGGGAAGCAATTGATTTATAAGTAATTGACAAACTAAACACTAATATTAACATATTACAACAGAGATGAAGAACATTTAAGAGAAGGTAATATAGAAGTCCAGGCATCTACAGGGCTTATGACCTGTCAATGGCTGGTTTAAGTAGCCACTTTACACACTGTGTAACATTCATCATTCTGCCTATATTTGAACATCTATATTCCTTTAACTCTTTCATCTGTTGATGTTTGTAAAGTTAACAAACTCAAACTCAAAATATTGTTGATAAATTACCTGGTCCATGAAGGAGTATAGAAATTGAAATAATAATATTTTCAGGCGTTGCCTAGTATGTAGGTGAAATAATTCAATTAGATGAATCTCACCTGCATAAATAAAGGTTTCAGCTATTTAGCTTCACAAACATCAACAGATGAAAGAATTGAAGGAATATAGATGTTCAAATATTGGCAGAATGGTGAATGTTACACAGTGTGTAAAGTGGCCACTTAAACCAGCCATTGACAGGTCATAAGCCCTGTAGATGCCTAGACTTCTAAATTACCTTTTCTTAAATGTTCTTCATCTCTGTTGTAATATTTTATTTTTAGTGAAATCAGGATAAAAACGGACACAGCTTGTACTGACACCTAATTAGAAAAATTTGTTTTAATATTTAAAATAGGATACGGCTAGTTTTGCGCGTGTATGACTCAAGTTACATTATAGATAACCGTATTGTTATGTATAAATAAAAGGTATATTGCGATAGGTGATAACGCTATCGGTCAGTGACTGTATGTTGCATATACAGGTATTATTGTTCGTACTGTACCTAGGTATCTATACGTTGAAATTACAACTCACTGAAAATTATCTAATTTACGAAAATATTAAAATCGACGGATTTTATGCAGTCTTGAAATGAAATAAACTTTACAATGTTTGAGTTAGTCCAAATGCTTGCAGACTGGCTGGATTTTCTCGCTAGGGAGTGATTCATATTTTAACATTTTGCAACAGAGAGACAAAACATTATTGAGAAGGAAATACGGAAGTCTAGGCGTTTACAGGGCTTATGACCTGTCATTGGCTGGTTTCAGTGGCCACTTTACACACTGTGTAACATTCACCATTCTGCCCATTTTTATACATCCACATTTTTTTATTTTTTTTCCTTTACTTAAATTTATTTATTTATAAACACGGCACGCAGTGCCTTTTACTCAACTCTTCCATTTGTTGTTGTGAAGTATCCTCTATCATCTTGTTAACCTTAATAATAAGTTAAGGAATGCTATCTTTGTTCAGTTTTTTGTAGTTTACTTTTTGCTGTTACATGTTTTATTAATTGCCATACTTACTCGTAATTTTCTCAATGTATTATTATTGTGTTTTTTCGATTCTTATTGTATACTTTTTAAAATCATTCTTATGTTGCTGAAATTCCACTCGTTGGTGCGCTTTGTAGCTGCAAGACTTTTTGTGATGTTAGCTATCATATTATTTAAATCATATTATGTAAATATTATCAACTATCAAATATCAAAATTTAGTCAATGAGGCCTAGCATTTCAACCGTCTGTGCGCTCAGTAGCTGCAAGACTTGTTGTAATCTAACTTCTATTTTTATAAATTTGTTTTTATTTCGTTTTTTTAAATATCTCTTGAACTCCAAACTTCATTGTCAAATAAAAAAATTGTAAATAGGGGCTAGATTTCTTACTGTCCATGCTGTCCATGCATGTAGCTGCAAGACGTGCTGTAATCTAGCTCCTATATATCATAATTAGAGACGAGGAACTAGAATCCCAACCGTCCATACGCTCTGTAGCTGTAAGACGTGCTGGGATATTTATTGATTGTACGGCGCCCTTGAGGTGATTTTCACAAAAAAGGCGCTAGATAAGTTATCCAAACATATATATATATATATATGCGGGTGATATTCATCATCTGGCTCAACCAAACCATATACTTGGCAACGCCTGAAAACAATTTTCCAATTTTTATACTTCTTCTTTTACCAGGTAGTTAATTCAACAATATTTGAGTGTGTCCAAAAGCTTGCAGACTGGCTGGATTTCCTCCCTAGGGAGTTATTCACATTTAAATTTATTGCAAGAGAGAGGGAAAAAATAATATATATGCCATAAACTTTTTAATAATTAAAAAAGGAATGGCCCACGCTCAGACGCTGAAGCCTTTGTGGGCATTTTTTGTAAATAATGTTATAGCTTAATTTTATGATGTATTTTTCTGAAGTTGTTTTTGTAATTATATTTCTATGTAAATAATAAATGTATGGAAAAAAAAACAAATGAAAAAAAAAACATTCGGTACGGACTACGGAAGTGTGTAAAGTAGCCACTTAAACCAGCCAATGACAGGTCATAAGCCCTGTAAATGCCTAGACTCCCATATTCCCTTCTCGAAAATGTTTTCCCTCTCTGGTACAACAAATTAAATAGTTACTAACTTATTATACGTATATTGGTTTCTGGATAAGCCCAAACTCCAGCCTATCTTTCTTCAAAACCGATGTTGAACTGATTCAATATTTTTGATGAGAACATCATAATATGAAGACCAGATAACAGAGGAATACTCAAGGTGCGGTGAACTAGGGAACAGAAGAGTTTAAAAGGGTTTTTTTTATTGATAAAATGAAATAACATCAAGATACGTCTTTTTGTTTGAAATTGTATATGCACAAAATATCATTTACGCCACGTTTTATTATAAGATACGTCGCCAGTTTGTTAGATATTAAATTATCGTAAAATTCCAGTTACACGATAGATAATTTCAAAAGCATCTCAAGATTATAATGAAATAAAAACGCATGGTTCATTATCTATGTTTTATTTTCTTCATAATTGTTTTTTTATGTGTAAATGCACTAGCAAAAAAAAAAAAAAAACTAATTTTGGTATCCAAAACAAATTATGATAAAACTGAAGGGGGCCAAGGCTCGATTTAAGCTGTAGCGCCATAAAAAAAATTAATTATGTAGAGTATTTTGTCAATATTGACGTGCAGAAGTAAGCAACCATTTGCTTTTTGTAATTTTTAATTTTTTTAAATTTTATTCGTTCTAAAAAAATATTTTAATGTGCCAATATGTCTTCTTGCTCATACTGATCATCGTGGTCTCGGATGTGGAAGGGTTTAATGAACACCCTGTATCGATAAAATAAATAGTTAGTAAACAAAAAGTGAATAATCAGGATATTAACCATACTGACCGCTACTCTGTGACCGCCTGAAGAAGCCTTTGCACCCCTCACATGTGATGACTCCATAGTGAACTCCTGAAGATTTGTCTCCGCAGACTTTGCAGGGGATTATCTCGATCTGAGCTGTAAAAAAAAAATACTGTTAGATTTATTGCGTAAGGGAATAAAAATTTCACATATTGCTCTCCTACTGTACTTGGCGAACGAGGGGGGAGGAAAATTTACAACATACATTACAACAGAGATGAAGAACATTTTAGAGAGGAAAATTTTGTTTTTTTTTTTTTTAAATTTTTATTCATATTTTTTAAATTTTTTATTTATAAATTTCATAAAAAGTACATGTTTTTGTAAAATTCAAAACATATCTACTTTTACACATCTAGTAAATGTTATCACTGTAACTCTCCAAAAAAAGAGACTAACTCTTGTGCTTGGAGAGTGGCTTACACTGTTTTAGTTGTTTATTTATAAGAGTTTATATAATTTTAAATACGAGTACATGAAAAAGAAAAATAAAAACATACAATATATAAAGAAAAAAACATAAAACAATAATACATTCATACTAATTAAAATTGAATTTTGTTTTTACACGAGTACAAAAAATTTCTTTGGATTAGCTTCAAATTTATTTATTGATGTATTATTTTTAATAGTTTTTAGTTCATTAGGAAGATTATTATAATTTTTTACACCTTTGAAGACAAAGCTATTTTGACCATGACTTGTATGGAATTTAGGAATTTTAATATTATGTTGGTATCTGAGTGACTTATTCATTTCAAATTCTTTTATTTCAACAAATAAAAATACAATATTACAACTAAATACAATTTTTTACATTAATCAAATACATATATTTACATTAGCGTTTCCCATTACGTAAAAAAAAACAATACTTTTCTTGAAAACTTGAATTGTCAGACCGAAGATTTATAGCTGATTTGTTATTCTTATTTAAAATAATGAAATCAATAATTGAAGGCCCTGCTCTACTTAAACGTATTTAAATTCGAATACCTGGTAGGTGCACTAGAAATAAAGAATGATTCTGGTGAAGCTCTTAGCCCCTCCCCTTCTTAATCCCCCCCCACTCCCCCCACATATTCTGCGACATATCACTTAATATTATTAACATAATTTTAGTGCATGTTTGGACATGGTGGTATTTGCGTTCCGTTAAACTCTTTATTTATGTATTTTTAAAAAAATACTTTGTATGATACGATGACGGTTAAGGAGAAAGTGTATTTTAGTATTTGCATATTGGTGTATTGGCTGTCCTAATGGAGAGACGGGTGCGTCTCAAAACCGGATGACACGAAAATTCGGTAAGAGGTTTAAAAATTCGGTAAAACGTTCGGTTGGTGGCTTCCGTGGTGTAGCGGTGAAGACGCTTGACGCACGCACGGAAGGTTTTGGGTTCGATTCCCGGAAAACACAAAAGTTGAATGTGATTTTTCTTAAGCTTAGGTGTTCTGTGCTGTAATTCACCACTGTTATTGGGCCTCCTGGACTGTTGTGGTGCAAAAAAAACTAATATTAATTAAAATGTTTGACTACAACTAACTAACTAACTAACTAACCATCACGCCATTTCCCCGGAGGGGTAGGCAGAGAGGATAGAACGCCACACCACTCTGTCCTGGCACACTTCCTTTGCTTCCTTCACATTCGTACATCTTCTCATGCACGCACGTCGATTATTCCGACTTTTCGCATGACCACTTTCAAGAATTTGTTGTACTCGATCATGCCATGTCTTTCTCGGCCTTCCTCGACTTCTACAACCAGACACATTCGCATCATAAATCTTTTTAGCCGTTCTTTCATCATTCATTCGCTCCACATGACCGAACCATCGCAAAAGACCTTTCTTAATTTTGTCGATAATGCTTAACTCAGCCTTGCATTCTGCTCAAATTTCGACATTAGGGCACCTATCATACATTGTTTTTCCGCACATTCGCCTGAGGGATCGCATTTCAACAGCATTCAGTCTACTTTCGTCCCTTTTTTTCCAACTCCATGCTTCGCTTCCGTACATTAGGGTTGGTACCAGAACTCCATTATGAACTGCTAATTTAGCCTCTTGCGATAGACACTTATTTGCTACGACAGACTTTAAGGCACCATTAACTCTGTTACCGGCACTAACCCTCCTTTCAATATCCTTGTCCATATTTCCATCTCTAGTAAACATACTACCCAGATATACAAATTCTTCGACCTGTTTCAAACTATCTCCATTTACTACAATCTTACATTCAGTCATAGTTACATTTCTTTCAAAGACCATGACGTTCGACTTTTGCACATTCATTAGCAAATCACTCTCCTTGCACACTTCGTAAACCTTTGTAACCAAGGATTGCAGTTCCTCTTCGCTGTCAGCTAGGAGGACTGCGTCATCGGCGTACAGAAGGCAACTGACAGTTAGATTACTCATTTTCGCTCCCACATCCATACTTTTCAATTCTTTCATACATTTATCCATGTATATGTTGAATAACCACGGTTTGACTACAAAGTTATTATTAATTCTTTGAACTTAAATAATATCTTCATTATTATCTATCTAAGGTATTTAATATTTTATGCATGCGATATGCACTCAGTATTATCATAGATAGACATTTTAATGCATAATTGTCTAGCTTTATATAGGCCACGAACTGTCTGCCTCAAAACTCGAGACATAAAGTGTCTACACACGTTTTCCAAATAGTAAATAATGTATATTGTAATAAGTTTAAATCCCATATTACTAGTGTCGAAGATTATTTTTATAAAATTTAATTATACTTTTGCAATGTTTGTATTCTTTTTTTATACAGAAAAATGTTCCCTCACCGAGTGTCCCGTGCCGAGGGAAACATTTTACAATAAGTAAAACATGCCTTAAATTAGTTTTTTTATTTTTTTTATTTTTTATTTATTAATAAAACATATAAGACATGAATATCATGATATTATATTCCCAGGAGTTGTACGAGAAAACTCATTTGGGACGGTACATAAAAAAAATAGTTCATTTCTTGTAACAATACATAGTATACATTTAAACAAATTTTAACAATCTATGAACTTAATATTTAAAAAGGAAAGAAAACATTTAAACAATCTGTGAACTTAATATTAAAGGAGAAAATAAAAACATTCAAACATTCTGTGAAATTAATATTAAAAAAAAAGAAAAACATTTAAACATTCTGTGAAATTGATATTAAAAAAGAAAATAAAAACATTTAAACATTCTGTGAACTTAATATTAAAAAAAGAAAAGAAAAACATTTAAACCTAAAACACAATATATAGACTATTCACAGAAACTGAGCTAAAAACTATCACTTTCAAAAAGATTCAAGAAATAGGTCTTCATTTCTGGTCTTTGAGATTTACCACTCGACATTTCATTTTTAAGGTCATCAGGCAGTTTATTAAATTGTATACGACCAATGTATTCCAGAGACCTTTTGCCGAACTTCGTGGAACAAAATTTAGAAATGTGAAGATTTTTTGCATGTCTTTAAGAAAGTGAACATAATTTCTTACGGTATATAAATTTTAAACTTAGAATCAGTCATGAATTTTCAAATATCGATTTTTTACTAAAAACATTAAATTTGTTAAAACTTAACGATAGAAGGAAAATTATAGACCTTTTAAATTTATTCAAAATTGTAAATTCAATGTGGGATTGCCCTGAACTGTTATCTCTCATCAACTTCAGGGTGCCTGGAAGAATGACTAGACAGGTGCCACCGTTTTGTAGCAACAATTCACGGACAGTGTATACTTGTAATGCAGTATTAAATAGACTTCATGAACTCGGCAATAGTTATTCCCACGTATCTGATATATTTAGTGTAGGGTATTGTTCCCATAGAACAAACCTTTTGAACTTTTTCAAAGATGGTGAATGGTAATTATATTTATTTATTCATGCATTTCATATACAGTTTTTTGTTCACTTTGCCTAGCTGTGTGAAACAGTACTTATTATTTTCTTGTTGTTTTACTGTAGAATGTTTTATTATTTAATCTTTCTACTGAATATACTGTATAATTTTTAGGTTATTTTTTAAAATTTAAATCTTGTATAACTTTTGGTTTGATTTTTTTTTTTTTATAAATATTGTTTTTAAAATTCATGTTTTTAAAAAAACGGGAAAAAATATTAAGCCAAATATGTTAATATTATAAATGTTTATAAAAGGCAGATTTGCCGTTTCTGTTAATAAAATAAAATAAAATAATAATAAAATATAAACGTTATTAATCTAATTAACTTTATCATCATTAACATTCAGAAGGATTTTGGCTGGTTTGATAGTCTTGCACAAATTAATATCTAACTGTATAGATGCCCATGATATCCTTGCTCAGATAAACCTTAATGTACCTCGCCGTAACTTGCGTACCAATCCTGTCTTTGTTGTGGAACATTATAAAACTAACATCGGATTCTTTTCCCCTCTGCCGAGGATCCTCAGAACAGTGAACGAAATCTCACTAAACGGTACTGTCGATGTGTTCCTACAGCAAGGGCAGGCATTTAAGAAGCAAGCGGTGTTGTCTCTCCTGACTCGCGATGTCACACTTGCCATTTCCGCCTAGATTATGCTATATACATATCTTTGTTAATTTGAGTAGATTTTAAGAATGTTTAAATTAAGTATTACTCATAATCCCAATCTATTAGGGATTACTTACTTGTTGATTGGCATAAAAAAAATAAAAATAAAAAGCTATACAAACTAAAATAATCGTAAAAAACATAAACAATTTATCTGCCATAAATCTTTCCAACAGCGTTTAAAAAGCTGATAGCTGTATAGTTTCCGCAATCCACCCTAAACCCTTTTTTCTTGTGTAGAGGCATAACAACAGCTCTCCTCCAATCAGAGGGAGCGTATTCTTCCTCTAAACGTAGGTTAACAAGCTTATGTAGCCATACAAAAATTATTTCTCCAACCGCCTTTATAAACTCTGGAGCAATGTTATCATAATAAAAAAATAAAATGAAAAAAACAGCCAATGACAGGTCATAAGCCCTTTAAATGCGTAAACATCCATATTCCCTTCTCAAAAGTGTTCTCCCTCTGTTGCAACTAATTTAGGTAAAAAAATAACTCGTGTCTGGACCATCTCTAACAAGGAAAACTTAACGCATAAATGGCTAAAAAAAAACATCCAAGTTTCCAGCGAACGGTCTACGTTTCCAAGAAAATATACCCCTGATATTTAAAAAACGTTTTTAAATCGAATCATGCGTTATTATACTTGGAAAAAAATAATTAAGTACATTATTAAGGAATGTGCGGATCAAATCGACATTCCAATCGATCGATTTTTTACTAATAATATTTTTAGTATATTGGCTTTTGACAAAAATGAAAGTATGACTAAATGTCCAATCCAAGGATAGGATTGATTTGGAAATGAATATTCATAAAACAAAGATTATGAGTCCAACAGGACGAGACATTTTCATTAACGATAATAAAATCCAAGTGGTTGATGAATACATTTATCTAGGACACAAAGTCAAACTTGGTAAAGATAACCAGAAAGCGGAGTTACCAAGAAGAATAGGGCTTATAGCTTTTTAGGCTGTGCCCGTGTCAAGCCATAATAATTAACAAAAAAATACAAAGTAAAATTTATTCGATAAAATTATAGTGACATAAGATGAAACAAAATAACAATCCGGAAAAACACGGTGGAAAGAAAATTATAAGATTCCAAAGAAAACAATCTAAAAAAGGTAATCAGATATAAATATTAAAATATAAATTATACAAATTTAGATTAATGATAAATGTTTAAAGAGGCTATAAAGAAATGGATAGTGGAGCTAGGTAGAAGTAAAATGGATTGTCTCATTCACCCATACCAATATTGAATAAACTGCTCCACAAGTGTATAGCTTATTTTAGGTTTTTGTTATTTTCATTGTGTGTTTTGTAACATAAATAATGTAAGATGTACATAAATACATTGTTTTTAAAATTGTCTGAATATTTGTTAATTATCTTTGTTTTTAAAGTTAATATTCTTTATTTGTTCTCAAATGTAATTTCAAAAAAGTAAATTGTTATGTGTCCTCATCACGGGAAACCCCAGTGAGGTCACATTATTTTTATTATTAATTATAGTTTGTAAGCGAAAAATATGAAAAAAATAAAAAATAAATACATAATCAAATAAACAAAATAATAGTAAAATAGAGTAGTAAAAAAAAATACACAACTATAGCATCATTGAAATCAATAGAAAAAGAATATATATATAAAAATATAATTGAAATGATAATTACGATATGGTTTATAGAAACTCACTCTATACTATATGTAAGAAATAGGAGTGATAAATAAAATGCCAAATAAGAGTAAGTACTTATAGGGCAAACTTAAATATATTTTTGAAAATAAACAAGTCCCTATATGCTTGAAAAGACAAGTATATGAATCGTGCATATTGCCGGTGACAACATATAGACTAGAAACCATGTCTTTAACACAAAAAAGTAGCCAGAAATTAAAATGCACGCAACGATCCATGGAAAGACAGATGCTCGGTGTATGTCTAAGAGACGGAATAAGAAATGAAGAAATAAGGCGCCGAACCGGAGTCGTGGATAAAATGGATCGTGCAGCGAAATTGAAATGGCAGTGGGCAGGACACTTGACGAGACAAAATGATGGCAGGTGGACACCCAGAATAATAAAGTGGAGATCGCGGGCAAACAAAAAGTGTTGGAAGGCCACAGAAAAGATGGGTTGACGACATTGCCTCTATTGCCGGTAAAACGTGGATGATGAAAGCGGGTGATAGGAAGGAATGGAGACGTTTGGAAGAGCCCGCCATCCAGCCGTGGAGAAAATAAGGCTGCAGAAGAAGAAGAAGAAGACTAAATGTCATTCTTTCATTTCTGCTTATAAAACATGTTTTTTTTGCACCACAACAGGCCAGAAGGCCTAATCACATTGGTGAATTACGAAAACATAGATAAACTAACTGTATTACAAAATAAAGCCTTTAGAATCATTTTGAAAAAAAACAGATATACGAGGGTAAAGTCGATGGTAAATGAAATGAAATTATTAACATATAAACAAAGAATATTTTACAATACAATGATATTTGTTCATAAAATTATAAACTCTAATAAAAAAACAGAATTTTGGAAAAAAATTGATCGGAACCAGCATGAACACAATCACAATACTAGAGAAAAGAACAAAATTAGACTTCCATTTATGAAAAAGGCAAAGTCACAAAATTCAATTTTATTTAAAGCAATTAAAAAGTATTACGAAATGGAAAAAAATATTTATGAAGAAAAAAACATATCAAAATTTAAAATAATGGTCAAGACATATGTGATAAACAATTTATAAATTAAATATATTTGCAATGTTATTATTAGAACACACATAACAATATGTATGATATGTGTGCCCTATTTTAAAATTTAAATAAAAAAAAATAAATAAAAAAAAATTACGGCCCAGTAGAAAAATCGCATTTAATTTTTGTGTTCTCACCGGGAATCGAACCCGAAGCCTTCCGTGTGTGAGTCGAGTGTCTTAACGTTTACTTATTTATTTATATATACGCAAAATGGGCATTTTTAAGGACATATTTTGGCATAGAAAATTATTTTTTTAAAAAGTAGAAAGACACAATGGTATATAGTAGACTTGGTGGGAGTTGAAGCGGGAGAGAGGTGTTTATAATTAAATTTGATTCAGTGATCGTTTGAAAGAAGACAACATGTTATCAAAGAAATTAAGACTGGTATGTTTGTTGGCAGACCTAAGAAATTGTACATGTATATAAAGTGTTAAATAAATAAATGTTGATTTTAAATTTTATGCTATGTCTAGAATAAAGATAACTCATTCAAAGCTTACAAAAAAACAAAAAAAAATGTGGGAGTTATAATGTTAAATGTTGAAAGAATAAAAAAGTTTTAAACGCGATTATGAATGTCGATAAATCGAATGTGATGGTTTTTGAAAGAAATGAAAGTATGAACGATTGTGAAATCACTGTGAATGGGACACTTAAACAGGTAGAGGAATTTGTGTGTCGGGGAAGTGTGTTTACTAGGGATGGAATGACTGCGAAAGATATTGAAAGGAGGGTGAGTGCCGGAAACAGAGTGAACGGTGCACTTAAATCGACCTTGACAAATAAATGTTTGTCGAAAGAGGCAAAATTAGAATTTCACAATGGAGTCCTGGTCCCGACGTATGGTAGCGAAGTATAGACTTGGAAAAACAGGGATGAAAGTAGGCTAAATGCTGTCGAAATGCGATCGCTCAGGCGAATGTATGGTAAAACTATGTACGATGATGCACACATGTTGAGATCCGTACATTATGTAAGGCTGAGACAAGCATTATCGACAAGATCAAGAAAGGAGCTCCGCGCTGGTCTGGACATGTAGAACGAATGGACAGCGAAAGAACGGCTGAGAATATTTACAATGCGAATTTTGATGGATGCAGAAATAGGGGAATACCGAGAAAGACATGGCACGACCAAATCCAACAAATACTTGAAGATGGATGTCAAAAGTCGGAATAGTCGGCGCGCGTGCATGAGAAGACGTACAGTTATATTATAAGGAAATACAATTAGAAATAAGAGAGCAAAAAAATATTATTTCATTTAAATGTCAGTTAAAAAAACATGTGTTTAGCAGATAAGTTAGTTTTTAAAAAGTAATCTTATTCGTGTTAGCTTTATGGAAGTTTTCTTTTTAAGTGTACGTATATTGTTTAGAAATGTTAATAATTTTAGTAGGGCCAATTTAATAGGTCACGTTTGACACTTCAACAAAATTCAACAATATAACCTTGTAAGGGCGGTAATAAAATATTTTTTATTTTTTCGAATTTAGAACTGCACAATTGCTTAACTTTTTTCAATTACGATAACATATTTACTGTAATAATGACAAAAGAACGTAATTTTACTATTTACTTTCACTAATAAACCATTCTAAACATAATAAACTTTTACTGTTCTAAACGTCGTTACAATGTTGCATCAATAAACCCTTTTTCTTTTTAAACACTAGAGATGTTACCCAGAAAAATCTAATGTTAATATTTTTTTTTAATTATGTACTTATCTTATTTTGTTCCTTAAATTTACGATAGAAAATAATAATGGGACAGGGATTCGACTTATGATTTTTAAAATAAAATTACAGTACTAAATTAAGTACTATTAAAATTAAGTACTTTTTCATAGTAAATTAATTCAATTCACATATTTTATGTTTGAAGTCGGAATCGATTCATTCACTTTAATCGACGTTTTTAAGCATGTCACCTCACTATGAAGCTAAAACCGACAAATGTCAAATGTGACCTATTAAATTAGCCCTACTATAGTATATGTTTTAATAATAATTAGATATAAGTTAATATTAGGACATTTATTTATTTTGTTTGTACTATTTTCAGACTAAATAAAAATAAAAATAAAAAATAAGATGTATGAATGTAGAGGAAGCGAGATCTGTATGCAAAGATAGAGTGATGTGGCGTTCTATCATATCTGCCTACCCTTACGGTGAAACGGCGTGATGGTTTGTTGTTGCTGTTTGTTTCAATGACTTAATGCGTAACACAAAAAAATAGAAAACTTTCCTATGTCTTTAAGTCAATACGTAACATCTTATATCTACTTAAACTCAAGCAACTATATTTTATTTTATGTAATTCAAATATAACTTATGGCATAATAGGATGGGGAGGCATCAATAAATCAATATTAAAATCTCTCGAATCTGCTCAAAAATCAACCATTAAAATCATTTTTAAAAAGCCCTTCAGGTACCCCAGCGTCAAGTTATTTGAGGAATTCGAGATCTTAGATATAAGACAATTATATATTTTTAGAATAATAATGTTTGTGCAAGTAAATTATTCAATCAAATTCCAAAAAGAACACTCCCACACTACCAGAAGTCAAACTAGAGGATGGGTCATGGGGTCTATCACAAACTCTGAATTCGGGCAAAGAAATTTCAGGTTTCTGGGCCCGAAAATATTCAATATGTGAATGAAGATCTACAGAACATATCGTCATGGCTAAAGATAAATAAATTGAAATTAAATGTTAGTAAAACAAAATATATGGAAATAGGTAATAAAGCACATGGCATAACAATGAATGTAAATATTGATGGTAAAATTATTGAAAGGGTTGATGAAATGAAATACTTAGGAATTATTCTTGACTCCAGATTAAATTTAACATCACACTTTGAATATATACATAAGAAAATTTTAAAAAAGATTTTCTTCCTAGGAAGAATTCGAAAAAAAAATAATAAAAAGAGTGCAGAACTTATATACAAAACAATAATTGCCACTCATTGGGACTATTGCTCTACTATATTATATTTAGCTAACGAGGGAGACATAAACAAGTTTGATACTACAAAATAGAGCAATGAGAATTATACTGAAAAAAAGCAAATATAATAGTGTTGAAAAAATGAGAAAACAATTGAACTGGATAGGAATAAAGAAAAGATTATTGTATAATGTATTTGTATTTATATATAAAGTGTTTAATAATCTCATGCCAAAGTATTTTATAAGTGAAATTATATTAAATAGAAATGTACATAAATATAGGACAAGAAATAGAAATAGGATAAGACTACCACTTAAGTAAAAAACAAAATCACAAAATAGCTTAATGTATAAAGGGTTAAAACTGTATGATGAGATGCCTGAAAGTATGAAGAATGAAAGAAAACTTACGGATTTAAAAAAAAAATGTTATGTTTATTGTAATAATGTAGTTATGTAAGAAATATTTGTTATAATTGTAAATATATTAGTTAATATACAATGTAATATTAACTAACTTAAGTAAATAAATAAAAATAAATATGTTACCCAAAGATTGCAAAACCATGACCCAGATTCAATTTAACAAATTTGTAAAAAGTTGGTTACTGGATTTAGGTCGAGAAAAATCGGAAAATTTACTAAAAATAAATTCCTAATAAATTAATATTGTATAACTGTTTAGTATATTAACAAGTTGGTAGTAATGTAATTGTTTATTTTTGCATAAAAATGTCTGCCTTAAAACAGGTTGCACCTAAGTTAGGCAGACTAGACATGATCCAGAGAAATCTATTACCTAAGTGTTTATGTAGTAGATAAAGTTATTGTTATTTTTGTTAATAAACTTTGATTATTATTATTATTATTATTATGACAGTAAAGCCCCTATGTTGCATAAATGTATGCGCGGTAAGCCGCGTGTAATAAGAAGATCAAAAATTAAACTGTCGTAAGTGCGCGTACGCTGGGTGTACTGCCGCGTATTCCGTCGCAAGTGCGCCCGCCGGCGGGGCACAACAGTGGAAATAATCGGTATCGCGGCGGGTCGTCGACCCGCTCGGCCAGTTCAACGAACGACCTACGCGAATCTCCACTGGGCTTCCGTGTTGTTAACCCAGTGAGTCCGCACCCCGGGCCCGAGGCTTAACCCACTTAGCGACGACTCGCGACACGGCGCCCAAAATCGCCCGGCCGCGCGACCCCCAAACCGCCGCAACTCGAAAAACCGCTTTCGAGAAAAACGCAAAAAAAAATTAAACAAGATAATGGAAACATCTCCTTTCTCTTCTTTAATCTCTCCTCCTTTCCTTTTTCCTCTTTCCTCTTTTTTCCCTTTTCCCATTGAGTAATAATTTTGATTTATGGTAATTTATAAACAAATACGTTTATATCTATTTTTATACATCTTTAGCTTTTTAATTCTTTTTTTCTATTGAATATGTTCTGTAACTTGAATTATAAAAATGAAACTTTTATTTTATTGGTTGGTTGGAAGAAATTGCCATTTGGCAATAAGCCCACTAATGTACAAATAACATTATGTACAAAAAGTAAAATAAATATAATAAAATTATTTCGTTGTAAGGCTGAGATCTTAATTTTTTAAAATTTATTTATAAGGAGGAGAGATTAAGGAAGAGAAATGAGATGTTTCTTCAGGCGTCATTTAAACAGAGATAATGTAGTAACATCTTTGATGGTGGATGGGAGATGACTCCACAGTCGAGCCGCATGGACACTATATGAGTTAGAGAAGAAAGAGGAATTGTGGATGGGTATTAAAAGAGTGCCTTGAGAATCAGAACGAAGAGGTGTCCCCTTTCACGTGACAAGAAATAAGTATTTATTCCATCTGCCAATCTGTAGCACTGACTATGCACAACAGTCTTTCCTCTACCGTTCTTACTCTGACTTAATTATTACAAATAAATAAGGACTTATTATTTCTGGCTGCGGTACGATCCCACTTGCTATTTAATGATGCTCACACTTACACACACCTGAATACTTACTCCCACACAAATACACACAAACACACCTCTACTCTTACTCTCATACAAAATACACATAAAAACACCGTTTTGTTGTACCGCAATTTAATATTCATAATTTTTATTTAAAAACTTCGCTGGTCTGTCTTTGAACCGCATTTTTTTAATGTTATTATATCATTGTCGACTTTTTGTTTCTGTAAAATTAATAAATAACTAATCTAATCTTTATTTTTGTGTACGTAAATTAATTTTAGTTTATTTTATTACATCTTATATGTTCTTATTTTCTCTTTTCCGTTCTTTAAAAAAAAAACGTTTTTTATCTTTAACGCTAATTTATTTTTTAACTCAATCTTTTATTTACTTAATCTTAATTATAACTTAAATTGATTGAATTAAGCTATACCCTTATTCTATATAATTTATGAAAGATGGTGGAGTTATGTAATTGAGGAAATGTTTAAAATATGTTAGCAATGCTTACTTACAAATTGTATGTATTTTATGACTTCCAAATATTTTTTTGAAAAACGTTTTTCAAATGTGAAGACAGGTAAATGCATAGATTTTCTTATTATTTTATTTAAAACGTTGACATTTTTTATACGTTTATGGTATTATATAACCTTTATTTCAATTCAATTTCAATTTTATTTATTTATCATATATATGTACATTACAAAATGGAATATCGTAATTCATGCATAAAGAAACAATGAAAATAAAAAGGTAAAATTAGGTAAATATGTGTAAAATATGTCGGCGGCCTCCGTGGTGTAGTGGTCAAGACGCTAGACTCACGCACGGAAGGTTCCGGGTTCGATTCCCGGTGAGAACACAAAAAATAAAAATGTGATTTTTCTCAAGCCTGGGTGCTCTGTGATGTAATTCACCACTGTAATAAGGCCTCCTGGCCTGTTGTGGTGCAAAAAAAAATTTTAAAAAAAAAATAAAAAAAAAATTTAAATGTAAAAATAACACATGGGTATACATAATATCCAGAGAATAACACGTTAAAAAAGTGAGAGTTAAAAATGTCAATGTCTAAAGTAATATTGTTCAACATAGAGATAGCCCTTCCAACACGCTTCAGCTACTGAAGACCAAAAGTTGCCCAAAACTAGTGAAAACGCAGTAATTAAACATAATAGTGCATTTTTTTTACATTTAGTGGCTTCTAGTAAGTATTACGGTCTAAAATGCAGTATTTCATAAGGTTTATTGTGTTTTAGTTATTTTTTGGAGAAAACTAATGGCAGATTCTGCTTTTGAGCATAAATAGTTTAAATTAAACCACACACTTTTTTGTAATAAATAAAATATAACCCTTTTTTTATTTAAAAATAATCAAGGTAAAAATATTTTTTTAAAACCGTATTTTAGTTAGTATTTTAATTATTTGCGGGCTAAAAAAATGACGTTACTGCATGGGTAGGTATTTGATTTACAACCTTCCAGGTATGATACTCCAAACGGTCTTGCGGCCGTAGAAAACACTTTTATCTCGCACATTCACATACAAAATACGTGCGTAAAACACTTTTATCCCACGTATTTTGTATGTAAATATGCGAGATAAAAGTGTTTTCTACGGCCACGAGAGCGGTTCAGAATACCACCGCAGTTGTAGCGAAAAATAGTAGGATTTACTTATAGCAAATTAAACGCTAATTACGAATAAATAAATAAATCAAAAACGACGAAATGTGAATTGCGGCGGTTTAGACTCGGCGTGGCAGTTTTATGTTTTACTATTTTGAAAACGCTTAGTTTGACACGTTTGAGAGATGGGTACATTTTGAAAAATGTTTTTTAAAAGTATTCGTTTTAAATGAAGCAACAGGTTAATGAATACATAATTATGTATTGGTATAAAACCAGCTAATTCTTAAAAATCGGCAGTCAAAAATAATCTAATATATTAAAAAATCGGCGGTGTAAAACGATATGTTCAAAAAAGTATTTGGCAATGATAAACAGTGTCTTAAATTCATGATAACGAATCCGCAACAGCAAATAATCACACAGCTGTGTAGAGAATGAATTTTATCATGTTATTTTTATTCGTTTAATTTTAGTTGACAGTTCGTCGGCAGTTCATATCAAACTTGATGTGGACTCGAGTTGGGCTGACGCACTGGAGTTGGCCGTCGACAGAGAGTCCTGAAAGCAGTTTGTAGATACTGGAAGCCATTTGCTCGAACTGGAGCGGACATGGAATGATGATGATTACGATATTATTCAGTAAAATATGTACCCGTAGGAATTAAAATTAATTTTAATTCTATGTCGGGGCGGATGAGGAATACAATTCTGAGGTTCTGGGTTCGATCCCTGGCAGGGCAGACGCAAAATATTCGTTTTAGGGTGGTTCCACACCGCATTATTTTAATGTTTCTGGACTGGCTCCTGAAACGTAAAACTGACCACCTCGGCTTCTTTATATTTTGTTTAAATTATCAATGCAATTACCTATGCACTACTCGATGCGGATAAGGAAATGGTTATGACGTGTTAATTTTTTATTTTTTTTCAATGATTACTTTTTTTTCCTACGATAATTTTGTTTTTTTTATTTTTTTTTTATTTGAAAATTTATTTATAAACCCATACGGATTATTACATTCATATTACATAAAATAATATATACATTTTTCATTTATACTCTGTTGTTCAAGATAATATTTTTTACATCTTTTGAAAAGAAAAAAGAGTCTTTTGTTTAGTTTTGTCTGGTAGTTTATTGTATAATTTCAGTCCCTGGTTCATTAGTCTTGATTGTCCTTGTCTTGTTTTAGAAAGTTGTGTATGGTATTTGTCTGATATTCTCGTATTATGTCCATGTTGACTACAATTTTTTACTAGTTTTAGTTCTTCGTCTACAATTACATTAGTGGCTAATTTATGGATAAATTTTAATGATTCTAGTTGAAAGAGTTCAGTTATATTTAATTGTTTAGTTTTTTTTTAAAGTTCTCTAGTTGCAGTTAAATAGGGAAGGTCATATACTAACTTTAATATTTTAATTTGTTGTCTTGTAGTCTGTTTATGTCATTTTGATATCCTGCTCCCCATAATAGTTGCGTATAACATATTTTAGTTTTTACATAGGCTTCATACATTAGAATTTTTTCCGTTTTTGGAATAAAATTTTTGATTTTTAAAAATAGACTCGATAATGTCGCCACTTTGCTAATTAAATTGTTGATATGAATTGTCCATGTTAGTTGTCTGTCTATTGTTAGTCCTAAGTATTTAACATGTTCAATTTCAGTAAGTCGTTCATTATTTATGTAAGCATCTACTTTATGACATTTTTTTCTAGTTTCAAAATGGATAATATTGCATTTTTTTTCATTAAGTGTAAGTAAGTTTGTGTTTGTCCATTTAGTCAACATAGTTAGGTCTTTGTTGCATTACGTCGTCATTTGCGTGTTGACGATTGGCGAACTAAAACGTGCTTTGGGAATATATACAATTTTAAACAGCTTTTAAATTGATTGTATTAAAATTGAATTTCGGGTATCTCAACTTTTTCGTTTGTCCTGTCGCCTAACGCGGAATTCCTTTATCTAAAATGTCGATAAAACAGGCGCCGGTGATTCTATGTATATCAGCGTACACAAAACAGTCGCAGCCGGTCGGTAATACAGTACTGTAGTGTAGGTTGATTGCCCTCAAACGTCATGCGCGCCTGGTGCTCTGACGTCACCCGCCGACGTTGCTGTGACGTCAGAGGGCCTAAGAACAGTCTAAAAATAAAGAGGGTTTTGATACCTCGTAAAGAGTAATAGGCACGCTTTTATAAGAACTTCGCTCTGAATATTTCGTTAAGCATCTTTCGTGATTAATTTTATCTTCTGGTTTCAATCTCCGGTTTTTTCCCATACAACTCCACACCTGTTTCTTCCACGCCGTCCTTTAACTGGCCATATGACGTCGTCTAGCTCATATCTTCTTTACTAGCTACTCTCGAGGGTTCGTCGTCTACGTTTCATGCCCTGTACTGTTCCATCCAATACTTCTACTGGTTTTTTTTTAATCCCCAGGGTTAGTTTTCAGCTGCACACCTGCATTTCCTTCATTTCTTATGGCCCTTTAACTGGCCATATTATGTGTAGTCCATATCTCCTTTACTAGCTACTCTCGAGGGGTCATCTTCTATTACGATTCGTACCTTCTACCGGTTTTTCTTTCGCGTTTATTTTTCAACTACACAATTTCATCTCCTTTTCCATTCTGTGCGCTCCTTTTACTGGGTCTAAATTCAAATTGAAAGAAGCGATTGAGATTTAAACACATCCTAACAATATAAATAGAGAGTCATCCTGGTATACATAAATAAATTGGTGAAATGTGTAGACTGTGGCACGATAAATTCCATTTAAATAAGATTACGTTAGGAGAAATACGAGGGTTGATTGATACACTCCACCTCTGACCCATTTCAAGGTGGATGAGAAAAAGTCTTTGTACCTTAATTTTGGACGTAGTTCCTCTGGAATTGTATGCACTTCTTCCAGAAATACTAGTAACGTTTCTAAAGCGTCCTGGTAAAACATTTGTCCGGCCTCTGCCAACAACTCGTCTACACAACATACGAGTATGACCTCACTATCGTCAAAAAATATCAACGCACGTTCCTTGAGTTTCGGGAATAGCTGGTAGTCACTGGAAGCTAGTTCAGGTTATTATGGGGGGTGTTAAATGTTCAACCAATTCAAACCCAGATTCGTGAATAGAAGCCATTGACTCTGACGCCTTATATGCTGGAGCATTATCCAGCATTTTAGCACTGAACGGCATTTCGCAGCGGTACTTGGTACTTTACACATTTTTTTTAAAATTTGTTTAAAAGCCAATCAACAGGCTTAAATGAGCCCTAACAGATTAGCATTAATGAGTAATACTTAATCTAAACAGTCTTAAAGACTACTTAAATTTACAAAATGTATAATTAGCAAAAGATATAAATATGGCATAATCTAGGCAGACATAGCAAGTCTGTTCTCGAGAGTCAGGAGTGACAACACCACTTGCTTCTTGAACGCCTACCCTTTCTATAGGAACACATCGACAGTACCGTTTAATAAGATATCGTTCACTGTTCTGAGTGTCCTTGGCAGAGGGGAAAAGAATTTGATGTTAGTTTTATAATTTCCTACAGCAAAGACAGGATTGGGACGCAAGTTACGCCGAGGAACATTTAGGTTTATCTGAGCAAGGATATCATGGGCATCTATACAGTTAGATATTAATTTGTGCAAGAATATCAAACCAGCCAAAATCCTTCTGAATTCTAAACTGAAGATATGAAAGTACTCTAGACATATTAGGCTACGTAATGCATAATAAGCTTGACTGGCTAACTCGAAGTAGGTCAAAGATGAACCATATAAATCAACCCTCGTACAAATCATATCACTCTCACCACGCGGCAATGCGATCTGAAACGAGGTGAGCAACACACGACACAATAACCCAGAAAAACTAAGCTCATATCCCCTTTTTAGATTAGATACTTTGGTTGCGGAGTCGAGGTCATCCTTTTTGCCCCGCGATTTGTACCCTCTTCGGTTCCTTCCAAAACAATATGGAAAAGATTTTCACGACACCAAATTAACGTCCTCTAGCATTGATTTAGTGTTTAGTTGAGTTTACTGTAATAGAAGGAGCGGCCTATAATTAATTTTTATTATACATAATGACACACTAGACAGCATTAATATGTCATACTTAAGATTTAAAATACTCGCACAATAAAAATTCGTGGAAGTTATCAATTGAATGGGCAATATATATTATAATAAATGGGTCAAAATAAAAATTGACAAGATGTTACACGTAATATGATTACTCTATTGATAATATCGTTTGAAATGTTGAGAATCTACCATTTTCGCAATATGAATTGTACATACTCGTATATGCACATGCAAGAAAAAACATAATGAATACTGCTCTTTGATTTTGTTGAGTAAACGGAGAAAAGAGAAAGTTAAAGGTTAAGCCGATAACAAGAACAGTCAGGCAGCTGAACATGATCACTTTGGAGATCGACATCTTTCACATTAGTTAAACATTGTTTAAGAGGCAATTACTCTCGCTATCTCGGATATCTAGCTCTTGCTCGAGAGTTCTTGGCCAGATGTTGTTCCAATTTGATGCCTCGAATATTTTGTTTTATTTGTTAAGCTTTTTTATTTGATTTAACGATTCGAAAGGGACAGTGGATTGATGTCTAAATTGTCGAAAAAAGACTCTTAATCAGATTAATAAACTTAACTAAGTTGTGTATTCAACACTGAAAGAATACTAGCGTAATCTCAGTAATAAAAAGATTAAGAGGGTCCTAGAAATGAACCCTGCGGTACTCCTTACAAATATCCTAAATAATGTATTATAAAGCATTTTTACGCCACACACGAGTTGAGTATTAGTTGGAACACAAGTTTCAGGTATTCAGAATTACCCGTCATCGGTGTTAATATAAGTTTATATCTACACTTGATGATGGGTTATTCTGAATACCCGAAACTTGCTGTGTTTAAATTAATATTGAACTCGTGTGTGTCGTAAAAAATAAAAACTGATTTAATAATAATATATTTAAAATGTTATTCCACAAAGAAAATGGTGAAACAATAAATACTATCCAAAAGAAAGTTTGAAATGTAAATCTATACAGCTCTAAAATTGCATACAAATTTGTGAAATCTTATATAAAAATATTTGGAAAATCACATTTATAATATTTAATGTGATATAATTAAAACTGTCAATTTTCAAGAAAAAATAAAATAGGTAGGGCTCTAGAGCTGATCCTTGTAGTACTCCTAATTATATTAGTACATCAACAATCTTATTATTTTGGATTAGTTATTGAAATAAACGAAAGTAAACTGATTTCAGAAATACTGTTATTTTTTTTATAAATAAATAATAAGAGTAGGTCCTAGAACTAAACCTTGTGGTACTTCTACTTTTTACACCCAAAAAGAGCCATGTTCCGAGATCAACGTGATGATAAACCCCTAAGATGTTCCCCAATTTTTCGAAAGACATAATCTGGAGGCGCGTGCAGAATCGTTGGTGAGGATCTAAGGCACATTAACTTATCACAAGAGGTCGAATCGTACATGTAATATGCAAAATAAATGATAACAGGACACAACATGCAGTGATCTCTTATAGTGAAACGGATGGCCTACTTATGTCCATCAATAGACCAGGTTATCATGAATGAGGACTTTGTGGTTCCCTCTTCCTTAAAGGGTCACAGCCTAAATTCCCTCCCTTTTCCAACACTAATGAGATAAAAATGGCCAAGAAAAGAATTCCACTTCGGAAATATAAACCTCGTACATGATAAGCGAGATCAATAATATTGCAACTCACGTACGAAAGAAGAAAATACGTATTTTTTCGATACTGATGGAATGAGTCGACGAAATGACCAATTACCTCTTATAGAGTTGAGCCCCTTCTTATCCACAAACATTCCCGTCGGAGTTGGAGACCCATAGGACGCCTCGCTGGGCGGAGGCGTCGTGCTGTCCGCCACCGAGGCCACTTGACTATGGGACTGCCCTGGCACGGACTGTCCCGTCGGGATGGAGCGTCCCGCCTGGACGGACTGTCCCGGCAGGCCGCCATGGCCCGGCAGACAGTCGGGCGGCCACTGGGAGCCGAACAGCTCGTGATACTGGCTAGGATCCATTCTCCGGTCAGGCCGGAGCTGTTATCCACCGTCCCCTCAGCGGCATGGCGGCCGGTATTAATTGTGATAAATTCCCGGTCTCCAGTTGACGGAATACCACAATGAGCGTCTTCACCACTTCAAAAGACACCTTTTTGGTCTTAGAACAAGAACTTTATACCTGATTCGTTTCTTTTCCTGTTTGTATCATATTCAAACTTCAAAAAACAACTACTTTCGCTACTACTTGTTAATTCTCTATTCAACTTCAAAATCACGTTCGAATCTTCCAAAAACTCAATTTTGGGTTAGTATTACTTTTCACTTTACAATTCACCAAAATTTTAAATAAAACACTGATTTTTTGTCAATTCCGCACAATTTTTATCATTATTAAACTTATTTAAACGTCTTGATGCACAAAATGATACAGGAATCGGATTTACACAAATAAACTGTTTGCTTCGTTTTTCATACGAAAATATAAAAATTATGCCGCTTTGAAGATCACAGATTTAGTGCCGTTTTTTTATTAAATTGCTTAAAAAATCTTCAGGTATGTTTATATTATTAAAAAGTTATCATACTTTTTTATGTTTTTATTATTTTTGTGCGATTTATTTTACATTGTGGTCTTCCGTATTTTTAAAACTGTCTAAACGTTACCGGGTTTCATTGTTCAGAATATTGGTTTTTATTTTCTGGGTAAAACTACTAGTTAAATGGGTAATGTATTATTGTCCAGAAACGTAATTTTATTAAAATATTTTGTTTTTCGACATAAATTTATTAAGGCAGTATCAGGGTCGTAAATAATTTATAATATTAACATATATAAAATATTATGGCACTTCTATTGAAATATAATATCTTTTGATGCGAATAAAATAACTTATTTGAAAGGGTGCTTCTTTTCTGAACACGGTTCTATCACAAATTTTAAGTCTTCTTTTTTACTTCTTATTTATTTATTTATTTTTGGTAAAAATTATGATGTTCCATGCGTTCAATCCCTCGATGATTTAGTCCGGAATTTATATTTGTAAAAGACAATTGTTTGTTTAAAAAAACACTGTTTAACAATCACATTTTGATGATTCAAAACAAAAATCTACAAGAAAACGGAAAACACAGTATTTTACGATAAACAACTTTAACAACTTTATTTTAATCTGATTTTTAAGAAAGCCGCAAAGCGAATAAACTTTTGGAAACATTCTTTATTTTCATTTAAAATCATTTGATTTCAAAACCCCTCAAATTAATCAAAAGTCATACACTTTCATTCCCTCTAAAAAGTTTATTTACTCAATTTCACTCCAAACATATCAAATAAATGTCGACTTCAGTTTTATTCACTTCTATCGGTACTTACAGACGCAATCGCTACTGTATTGTTATATACCAATTGTAGCATAAGTTTATAGTTTATTGAAATAATTTTAATAATTTATTTAAATAAATCTAAAAAATGTATTGGAAGAAATCTAAATAATTTATTAAAACAAATCTAAATAATTTATTGAAAGAAATCTTAATAATTTATTGAAAGAAATCAAAATAATTTATTAAAAGAAATCGAAATAATTTATTGAAAAAATCTTAATTTATTGAAAGAAATCTAAAAAATTGATTGAAAAAAATCTCTTCACATCATTCCAGGAACCGAACCTGAGACCTTGCACATGGCAAACAAGAATGCAAACAACTCAACCAAGAACCAAACACTATTATCATTCATCAACATGAAAATAAAGAACGTGATATTGAAAAAGTAATATTAAAAATTAAGTATAAAGATTTTGAAAACAAGTAATTACAGTCTAAATTTTTTTTTCCTTAGCATCACTTTGCAGCTTCCCATCTTTATTTTTAGAGTTAATTTATGGAAAAAAATCATAATTCGACAATTTTATTAAATGACAAAAAAAGTCTTTTTATGCTTAATAAAATCTGAAAAATTAGAAAAGCACGCCCTGGGAAGTTGTGGCCCTCTAGTACTGTTTTTTCTGCAATTAAACACTTTTTCTCTAAAAGGCACTTAGTTCACTTTCGTCTTCAACCTGCAACAATCATCATTTTTTCAATTAAAATTGAGATTCGTATGTATGTACGTCGAAAGCGTGAAATTATTAGCCCATGTGCCGCGTTTTCTTTTATTTTGACAAATCTTACCTTCTTCATTTCAGTATAATAGTTAGATATTTTTTAAACGTTTAATAAAACCAACTTCTCGCGGTATTTTTTAAAATATGAAGGCTGATCGAAAAAATAAGTGAAAAAACCGTAAGATAGATCAAAAAAAATCATTGATGTAAATTAGGTCCAAAGTATCAAAGATGGTCAAAAGATTCCATACCCGTTTTTGAGAAAATTTCGAAAATCTGTAATAGAACTTTTTAATTAAAATCTTTACAAAAAATATTTTTTATTTTAAGATATTTGGTGCCATGAACACTTAGGTTAACATAACACGAAACACTATTTTTATTAGGTATTAAATATGCAGTCGGCCTCGTGGTGTAATGGTCAGCGCGTTTGCCTACCATGCGAGAGGTCTCGGGTTCGATTCCCGATATGGTTGATATGAAATATTTATTTGAAACGGTGTTTTCACACCAGAATATTTTGTAGTCCCTGGACGGTAAGTAAGTGTACCTGAAGCGTAAGACTGATCATCTTACCTTCATGTAACAAAAAAATTATCAAAATACGCCGTGATTGGTGTACCAATGCAGTGCCCTGAGCACCATTAGGTGCGGAAAGGGAATTATGATGATGATTAAATATGCAGTTGGCCGCTTTTGACACTATTTTTAGCGTTTGGCCATCTTTGATACTAAGGGCCTCTTATATGTTCCATTCAACTTAAGTTCCGGAACATAGCTTGTAGTCAATAAATGTACAGCGTAAAAAGGCGCGACTCGCAGATTTGAATTCACAGTAAACTAGCATAGACAGTTAGTCTTTTTACTCTACTGCACGTTTTGATGATGATACGCGGCAATGTTGACGCGACAACGCTCATTTTTCAGAACATTATTTTAAACCATCGTTCTATGAAGCGTCATCTCTATTTAATTATACGTCAGTGAAAAATACGGTATTTTTATTTATTTTCTTGTTTGTGCATAGAGAAACATCGCGATTTTTTTTAAAATTTGATTAATTGGGTCTGTATAATACTGCCAGTAAAAAAAAATCGTACCTATTGGAAGCATAAATTACATTTTTAAATTTATAATTTTAAAATTCCCGCGAAAACGATTCATTGCATTGGCCACGCCCCTAATACGTCACGATTCGGATAAATTTTGAACTTTGTTTGTGACCGCTTAAATTCAAATAGAATATCCTCACGAACCTTGACGTCACAATTGTCAAGACCAAATTATTTCTTAAAAAGTTAACTGTGACAACGTTTCTCCACGATATCCATACTGATTTTGAAAATACAAATAATTTTTCTACGTCCATTTAAAATATTTTCATAGGTATTTGTAGTATGTGATATTTCCATATGTCACCAAAAAAGTAGTCAAAAAATGATTAAATTTAAATTATTTCTGCGTTTTCGTCAAAATAAACCCATTTGGTCAAGTTGACGAAAACACGACCATTTTTTCCATTTAATATTTTACAACTAAACTTTTCACCGCTGTGATTAATTATAACATATTTGTTTACACTATTTTGAGTTCGTCTAAATGTTTGTAGATAAACGACTGGATTTAACCCCTTTGGGAGTCATTAAGATTGACAAATTACAACAGTGATGGAAAATATATATATTTCTTAAATTAATTTTTAGGTTTACACAGATAAATCTCATCACAACAATAAAGATTTTAGCTCTTTAACTTCATCGATTCACTAATCAACGGATGGAAGATTTGAAGAAATATGAATGTTTAAACATAGGCAAATTAGTGAATATTCTACCAAATCCCAAAATGAACACTCCCAAACTACCAGAAGTCAAACTAGAGGATGGGTCATGGGGTCTATCAAAAACTCTAAATTCGGGCAAAGAAATTTCAGGTTTCTGGGCCCCAAAATTTTCAATATGTTACCCAAGCATCGCAAAACCATGACCCGGATTCAATTTAATAAATTTGTAAAAAAATGGTTACTGGGTTTAAGTAGAGGAAAATCAAAAATTAACTCAAAATACATTCTTAAATATTAAATTAATTTTTAAAACTGTATAATAAATTAACCAGAAGGTAGTAATGTTATTGTTTATTTTTGCATAAAAATGTCTGCCTTAAAACAGGCTGTACCTAGTTAGGCAGACTAGACATGATCCAGAGAAATCTATTACCTAAGTGTGTATGTAGTAGATAAAGTAATAGTTATTTTTGTTAATAAACTGTGATTATTATTATTATTTCAGTGTATAAAATAGCTACTTAAAACAGTTACTGAAAGATATGGTTAAAAAACCCCACGCTAAAAATACAGTTTTTGCATCCGTCAAGGGTCATTCTCGCGTGAGTGAATGAGTCGATATTTATAACGTAACAAAAGGCAAAAACGATTTCTGTTCAGACGAAAATAGACGTTACCCGTTACCGACTTTTTGGCCAATATATGTTTATGTAGGTACCTACAATTCTAAGCAACTAACCGCTATGGTGTAAAAAAGCTTTGGAATCTATATAATATGCGTATAATTCAATTGGTTAGATAATCGGTTTTCGGTTATCGAAATAATCGATGAGATAAATGGTCGTAGAGTTAAGAATAGTCCAGAAGGAGCGTAGAATCATATTTGAATACATCGGACTGTGTCCGAAAATTCCCCCACTATGCCCCACTTTCGCCGCGCGCATTCGTGATGTCGCCGCGTAATGTTGCACGATGGGAAAAAAAATAATGTAAGGTAAAAAAGGCAATCTGTTAATTTCTCTAAAATTTCATTGTGCACGCGGAAACATTGATTGACACAACAGAGTAGATAAGTAAAGGGTCATTTAATAAGAGTAATTGAATTAATGAACTTTAAACTTAAAATATAAAACAAATTTCATTTTACATAAAACGGATATTTTTATATTGTGTTAAATAATCTTTGATGTTTTGAAGATAATGTCAGTCAAATGTCCACCGCAGAGTTGTTTTATCCGAGGTCCAATTTTCATTAGTTCTCTCATTAGATGAGGAAAATAGGGTAAAAAAAAATACTACCCTGGCAACACTCACGAAAATTCCATTTTGTTTCTTCGACAATCTGACAGATGGAAAAATAATTTAATTTTTAAGTAATGCATTTGCTTCGTACACATTCATTTGCTGATTTCCCGGAGATAAAGGAGATATAAAGGAGAGTGAAAACATTTTTAAGAAGGTCATTTGAATGTCTAAGCATTCACAGTGGCTTAATCACAAATAACTATCGACGTGCTAATAAGCGACGTTTCTCACCATGGTTGTTTATCGTAGTCGCGATCACAATGAAACATCCGTGAACACCTTATATTAAATGACAAAATATTTACGTTTCGCGACGTACAATCCTGCTGCACAATCACATATTTGAATTTCACCGGTGTAAATATGAAAAATATTCCAAAACTGCTATTTCTATTTATTCATTCATTATTGATCATGCTATTTATTGCCAAATGTCAAGAAAAGCAGTCGCCATGGTAATTGTAATTTAATTTTTACTTTTTTGTATTGGATACTCCTTACCAATTTACAAATGCAATATACAGTATTATTTTTTATAGTAAACGCCCATTTTTCGCCAGTGAACTGTATTTATTTACGAGGAAAACAAAAAACAAACTGACACGAGCGTCGACTTAGAGATTACACACCCGTTGACTTATGACTGCGATAACTTAAGCATGTTCATTATTGTTCACTGTGATTGCTCAAATGCTTAGCATGCTTTTAAGCACGTCGATAGTTTTGTGATTGAGCTACAGGGCTTGATAGTCAAACAAATAAAAAATATAAAAAAACAGTTGAACTTCCTCATAATATTAATAAATAATATTTTTGATGTAAATATTTAATTTCTATATTACGTTTTTAGTAGAATGCTGTCGAATGGCCGATACGAACGTGGATTTTTTTTAGCTGTGTGATTTAAAAAAAAAAAACAACTATTTGCAACGGCAAAACTGAACGATTTCGATACTTTTTGTCAGACCACAGTCTTAAATGACAGCGGAAACGCTTACACACCTTAATACATATTTACTTAAAGCACAGTCATAAATACACCTTTAAACAATAACGCATAATTTGAGACACGCTACAAACGCGTAAAGGATGGCATTTCAAAATCAAATTAAATCATGCGGGAGACTGCTGCAAGACATTGCATAAATTTGTTTATTTGCTACTACTAATACTATTACCATCACGGCATTTTTTAAATTTTTTTTTTATTTTACTTTTTGTACATAATGTTATTTGTACATTGGCGGGCTTATTGCCAAATGACAATTTCTTCGAACCAACCAATAAAATTAAAGTTTTATTTTTATAATTCAAGTTACAGAACATATTCAATAGAAAAAAAAGATTAAAAAGCTAAAGATATATAAAAACAGAAATAAACGTCGCAATTACCTTAAATCAAAAACTAGTACTCAATGAGAAAAGGGAGAAAAGAGGAAAGAGGAAAAGGGAAAGGAGGAGAGATTAAGGAAGAGAAAGGAGATGTTTCTTCAGACGTGATTTAAACAGAGATAATGTAGTAACATCTTTGATGGTGGATTTTCCCGTTGGAGAAGGAAGAAAAAATGGACCGCCACACACGTCTATCCTACATTTATTTCTAGCTTCTTCCACATTCATACATCTTGTAATACATGCCATTCGGTCCTGCCAGCTTGTGACATGACCGGACTTGTGATTTTGGTTTATCTGATCATGCCACGTCTTCCTTGGTCGTCCTCGTCTCACGTTGCCGTTCATTTTCGCCATATATACTTGTTTTACCATTCTTTCGTCGTCCATTCTTTCTACATGACCGAACCACAATGTTATAATTATTTTAAAAATTGTATTCTGAATAAGATTCAATTAATATCTCACTTTTTTTAGATTTTGGATTTTGCCGGGTTTGCAGGTAGTACTCTCATATAAAAATGACATGTAAGTATGCTTAATATCCAGAGAATGATATGTTAAAAAAGTTAGAGAATCTTGTAACGAAAAACTCCCTCAGAGACGTGAAAAATGTCAATGTCCAAAGTAATATTGTTCAACATAGTGATAACTAATGACAGGTCATACTTTCTACTGAATATGCTGTATAATCGGCGGCCTCCGTGGTGTAGTGGTCAAGACGCTTGACTCATGCACGGAAGGTTCCGGGTTCGATTCCCGGTGAGAACACAAAAATTAAAATGTGATTTTTCTCAAGCCTGGGTGTTCTGTGATGTAAATCACCACTGTAATTGGGCCTCCTGGCCTGTTGTAATGCAAAAAAAAAAAAAAAAATAATAATTTTTAGGTTAATTTTATAAATATAAATCTTGTTTAATTTTTAGGTTTAATTTTTTTTAAATAAATCTTGGGTATAAGGAAATTTGTGTTTTTAAAATAAATAAAAAAAATATTAAGCCAAATATGTAGTATTTGTTTAAATGTAGTACATGTTTGTAAAAGGCAGATTTGCCGTTTATGTTAATAAAATAAAATAAAATAAATACATAAAATAAGCCCTGTAAATGCCATATTCTTTTCTTTAAGGTATTCTCGATCCCTGTTGTAATTTGTTAATATTAAAAATCGTTATTTTTTTTACCGATTTCATTTTTTTCATATTTTTTTGTCGATGTGGTGGATTCGAAAAAGGTTAAAAATCGCTTCCAGTGGAAAATTCCCGAAAACACGTAAATGCGCGGTCGAGTTCAGAATTTTATTTGAATATTGGAAATGAAGACATCTCGGAGGAATCTGGGTTCGTTTCACGTATAGGTCGCCGGGGGTCATCGACCCGCATCAGCTGTGGTTCAGCTTAGCTGGAGCGACCACGTGCTCAAGCGTACTCGCGCAGATCGCACGTACTGGCGTAGGTCTGCCAACGGCGGTCTGCGCATGCCGGACTAAAAAAACCGCATCGTAAATTTTTCGACCGAAGGTTCGGTTACGGTTTCGGCCGAAAATCGGCCGAAACTTGCCGCCGGGACGTGTCGGATCACGTTCGGCTGTACTCTGGTGCATCTTATGGCTAATGACTTTCGGTCGATGAGGTTTTTTAGTTATAACGAACCAAAAAACGCTAAAAGAAACTAATTTACTTATCACTAGGGGTAGGCAGAGAGAATGGCCCGCCACGCACGTCTATCCTGGCATACATTTCTAGCTTCTTCCACATTCATACATGCCCTTCGGTTCTGTCTGCTTTTGACACGACCAGGCTTAAGATTTTGGTTTATCTGATCGTGCCACGTCTTACTTGTTCGTCCTCGTCTTACGTTGCCGTTTATTTTCGCCATATATACTTGTTTTACCATTCTTTCGTCGTCCATTAGTTCTACATGACCAAACCATCTCAGAGACCCTTTCTAAATCGTATCACTTGCTAATTTACTTGTTGAATTTATCGAAAATGTTTTAAGTTTGTCCAAATGTTTGTAGACAGGCTAGATTTCCTCCCTAGGGAGTTTTTAATACCTAAATTTAGGCAGAACGGTAAATGTTACACAGTGTGTAAAGTGACCACATTAACCAGCTAATGACAGGTCATAAGCCCTGTAAATTCCTAGACTTCCGTATTTTCTTTTCAAATTTTTTTTTCTATCCGTTATAAAAAAAAAAATATGCCTTTTATTTCATTGTATGTTTTATTTTCACTTCTTTTGATGAACAAAGTTTAACAGTAAAAACGCCTAATATTGGTGGCCTCGTGGTGTAGCGATCAGCGCGTTTGCCTACCATGCAAGAGGTCTAGAGTTCGATTCCCGATGCGGTTGACATGAAATATTTATTTTTAAAAAAGGTGTATCTACAATATATTATTCAGCCACCCGCGCTAACTCCACGCCCCGCGAGACCCCTAAATGTCATCGTCTTGTAACCTTTCTGCTTACATCTTCTTAGTACTTTTTGATAAAGACACGTTCTCAGGGCTCTCCTAGCGAACCAGCTTGCTTTCCATTATCTGGAACTATTTGGTACTAGGCAACGCCTTGGTTCTCATCCTATACGGTCATATTATACTGTCAGCCCTTGCTTACCTAGTTGCATACCTTGTCTGGTAAAAATATGAAACCAACACGACATGCATTTTAATAAGCACATGCACTGATTGGGACAAACATGCACTGATTAAAGTATGATTGGGACAAACATGCACTGATTAAAGTATGATCAATCAGTGCATGTGCTTATTAAAATGCATGTCGTGTTGGTTTTATTTTTTTGTGAAACAACTATGGTGAAGGCGTATAGTGGGTTTTGCATGTTGGTTTAATTGGTGTTCTGACGAAGAGACGGGTACGTCTCGAAACCGGTTTACATAGAAAAGGCGGTAAGTGGTTATATACAAATATTCAATAACATTTAGTCAAATATTTGACCACAAATTAAATGCTTTAAATATTAATAATATAAAATAATAAATATTCCTTGACATGACCAGTAAAATTGCAAGATAATATTCCTAGCAGTTTCACTAGATACAAAAATACATGTTCTTAAGCTACGTATATAACATAAATAATTAGAATTAATAATAATAAGATGAATATACAATAATAAAAATGAAGAAATCACAAAAATATTTTATTTTTTTTTCAAATATGTAATAAATTAAAAACACCAAACTAAATAAATAAAACAAAAGTGGCAACCAACTTCTTAATTTCGAAAAACTGAAACTAGGTTTAAAAGGGAATTACAGATTATCCCTTCCCTTACTGTGCCAAAAACATTCGCGCGTTGCGGTGCTGTGTAGTCAATACACATTACACATGCAAAAAATGAGAGATTTGAAATTGGAAAAATGGAATATTCGTGGGCAATTGCATTAATCATCTACAGTTAAAGTCAAAAGCGATAATATTTTGAATCTAATTGCTAAAAACGTGAAAAATCATTGGCTGACGTTCACGGCAAGAGAAGAGACCGCCCATAACAAAAGCCCGAAAGCAACTGCGCAATACAGGCGACTGGCATACTGTAGTTGTGGTACAGGACATTTTGCTACTGGCCAGCGTAACGCGTAAATTTGTATCTCTCGCTCGCGAATAACCTATCTATAGCATCGAGAGTGGGACATAAATAGTGTTTGAGACTAACTTATATTTATGGAGATATTAAAGTTATTACATGCATTGTGTACCGGCCACACATCACCGGGAAGGTAGAGTAAAAAAAAATAAAAAAATGATATAATATGTCGGATGTTTTGATATTTAAATAAAATTTTAGTAGTTTTATACCCTGTATATTTTTCTCCGTGTCCGAGCGGAAAATACCAATGTTTTAAATTACTTTGATTGTAAATTGAGTTTTTTTACAAATAGACTGAAAAAATATTCTCAATAAATTGACTGTATATTTGTAGAATTAACCTGGATTCCATAATGCCTATCTAATTTATTAACTTGTCTTTGCTTTTCTTTGTTGTATTCATTCTATTATTTGTTACAGTATTATTATTGTTTTTCGTTGTACGATTTGTTTGAATTGGGCATTGCCGTAAATTTATAAGTAAAACAAAATAAAAAAAAGTAAATACAGTTTTGGGAATTTGACGGGTAACGAGTCACGCTAGGAGCTTCGCTGACAATACTGCGCTTTACATTGTATGATGGCGCGTATAGTCATAATATATATATATTGTATAATGCAGGCGCTCAGACTATACTTTAGGATTGAACTTCCGCGTCGCGCGAAATAATGACAGCGCGCACCGTCAATACTGGCATTTTTTAATAGCCCCGTCTGACGATGCCACGAATGAGGCAAAATCACTATTCAGATTTTTGTCTCAATAAAAATCTGAGGCGGTCCGAAAAAAAGTTAGGAAATCATACAGTTTTGTCATTTAAAAACACCGGACTTTCAAAATTGCGCCATTGATAAAAAAAGGCAATTTAAAATGTGGAAGATAAAAATGAAATTTTTAACAAATTACAACAGAGATGGACAACATTTTTAAGCAGGGAACATAGAAGTCTAGGCATGCAAGAGGTCTCGGGGTCGATTCTCGATGCGGTTGACATGAAATATTTATTATTAAAAAGGTTAACATATTACAACACGATGAAAAACATTTAAGAGAAGGTAATATTGAAGTCTAGGCATCTACAGGGCCTGACCTGTCATTGGCTGGTTTAAGTGGCCACTTTACACACTGTAACATTCACCATTCTGCCCATATTTGAACATCTATATTCCATCAATTCTTTCATCTGTTGATGTTTGTGCAGTTAAAAAGCTGAAACCTTTATTTATGCGTCTGAGATTCATCTTATTAAATTATTTCACCTATATGGAAGTCTAGGCATTTTTAAAATTACTATCATTTTTTTTCTTTACTAGTTGTTTTATTTATTTTATTTTTTTATTTATTAGTGTATACATGGCACGAATGTCTTTTACAGGGCTTGTAATATCTGTTGTATTTTAAAAATCTGAATGACTTCCTAGGGGATGAAATCCAGTCTTTTGTCTACAAACATTTCGAAAATCTCAAAATATTGTAATAAAACCAACTGGTCGAAGAAGAAGTAGACAATATAATCACAAAAACGAAAGACATAAGATTTCGAGCTAAACCATGTCAATCCAACTTCATCCCACACTGTTTAATCGCGAAGAGATCTACGAAAAGCCGGAAGATCTATTCCAAAGAATTCCAAGTCGTGTGATGAATTGACGAATCTACACATTCTGGACATTGGGGCATAAAAACAAAAGTTTCTCTTAGAAGATTTAATAAATAGTAGATTTTGACTTCTGGTGACACGGTTGGGAACATGAAAAGAAATCGATAGCAACAGAGATGGGACATCACTTAAAGCATTAAGTATTTTGAAAATGCATATAAGGTCCATCTCAGTTCTACGTCTCTCCAATGAAGACAGATTAGGAGATTGCTCTATTTCAAAATAGGAATAATTACCCCTTTGTAATCCGAGCGACCATGCCACTTTTCTTAGAAAACGGTGTTGGACAGACTCGATATGGTCAATATGAGTCCTGTAGAATGGAGACCAAATAGGAGAAGCGTATTCTAGATGGGGTCGAACTAGTGAGCAATAAAGAGTTTTGATGGTATTCATATTTTTGATGTCCTAATATTATGGTTAATAAAGAATTATTATTGTTATTATTTATTTATTATTATCAATATTTAATGTAAGAAATAAAAGCCAAGACATGGCGCCGAATTAAAAACGAGAATATAGGCCACAATAAGCATCGAGTGGGTCAGTTACACCCTTAGATAATCCCCCTACAAAAAGATTCCCTGTCCGTTAAAATGTCCAACAAAACATAATATCGTGGGTTAACCGACCGAAGTTTCGGTTCGACCAGTTTAACGAGTTTCGGTGTCTGCCGAAAATTGACCAAAACTTCGGCTCAATCGAAACCTGGGGTCGAGATGTGTCGGATAACGCTTGGCTGTGCTCGGGTGCATCTTATGCCTCGCGACTCGGCCGCGTGAGAACTTTGGTTTGATTCCTTTAAGGCAATTTTTTCCAACCTACCCAAACCGTTCAGTTTGAGATAATTATAAATACATGGACATATTGATCTTACAATTTTATACAAAAATTAAAAGCAAAGATTAACAAAAATAAAAATATATTTTAAAAATTAACATAATACTATGGAGAGAGGAGAGGCGATGGGAAGGAAATTTGAAGGATAAAGGAACAATTTAAATATTTAGATAGTGACGTTCCAATCATGACTTAAATGTAAATAAAGAAGGGGCGTCTTAACATTAGTGGGTAGATTATTCCACAATCGAGCGGCTACTACTGTGAAAGAGGAGGCAAGAAAATTAGAGCGATGACAGGGTATTAAAAGGGTTCTCTCGTTACTAGAATGAAGAAATAGTCAGTCTGTGTTGTGAAAGAGGTTGGATGAGCTCTCTCATATAAACAGGCGAAGTGGGATTATTAAAAATATTGTGAAGAAGTGATATAATGTGAATGTTTCTTCTATGCCTGATACTGAGCCAGTGTAGTTGCGTGCGATACTCGGTTATGTGGTCACATTTGCGAAGATTAGAGATATAACGAATACAAATATTCTGCAATCGTTCATTAATATTCATGTATATATATATAAATTAGCACAATTAGAAAAAATGGATTGTCCATTCAAAAAATTAGTTATTTTATTGCCACTAATTACTAACATAACACTAGACTTGTTTTGTGATTTGTTAACTGTAGTTTGTAGTTCAAAGATCTTTTATAATTATATTTTGTAATTTTTGTATAGTTTTTCTTCTTCTCTTAGTGCCCTGTCAGGTATCCCCAACGTTGGCAATCACTCTGGCAAAAGTCTCCCTGTCCTGTGCTGCCCGAAAAATCTGCTCCGCAGTCCTGAAGCCAGTCCAGTCTCGTATATTTCGCAGCCAGCACATCTGTCTTATTCCAGCCCCTCTGTGACCCTCAATCTTGCCTTTCAAAATTAAATGAAGCAAGAGGTACTTTTCTCCACGCATTATATGCCCCAGGTATTAAATTTTACGAACTTTCATGGTGGTTAAGAGTTCTCTGTTCGTTCTAGCTCGACTTAAGACTTCGGAGTTCGTTATCAGGTCTGTCCAAGATATCTTTAGCATTCTGCGATGCAACCACATCTCAAAAGCCTCCAGCCTATTCATAGTGTTCACTTTCAGAGTCCAAGTCTCACAGCCATCTTTGCCTTATTTTCAAGTTAAGATTAGCATTGCAGAAGAGGTATTTCATTTTATTAAAAGCAGCTCTTGCCGTCTCAATTCTGCATTTAATCTCTATATCTGGGTCAAGGGTCTCTGTTAGAATGCTGTCGAGGTATTTGAAGTTAATAAGTTAAAACTCCTAAAGCTTACATTGAAGAACTGTCTAACATAAGAAAGAATAAAAAAGAGCTAAAAATAAACAAATGTACCCATTAAAATTATATCTTTTTTTTATTGTGTATATTTAGTATTTAACAGCTTTTATCGACGTTATTTCTTGGGCCTCAATTACGAACGCTATCTTCATCTGTACATATCGAGACGGTATACTTAATTTCTGTACTATATGTATCTTCCTCGGTATGTTCTACCTACTTGTCATCTCGACATCATATGATCAACACGAACCAATTAATGGCTGCAAAAATTAGTCCGCGTTCTTTTCTTCGTGAACATTTGAAATAGTTCTCATTTATATTTAAAATAGGCTTCTGTGATAGAAAGTGCCCACTTCAACGCGGTTATCAACTCCCAATTCAAGCAAAAAATGCTCGCTTAAACATGATTTTTGACAATTACCAAGACGGTACGCAACAGTCGTCTGTATTTATCTACCGATTGATTACAAATCCGACTCTTTAAGGTTTCGATACGTACACTCATTTAATAGTGGCAACCTTTTTTACTTTGGTAATGTATCCAAAATAAAACAAGTTTATTGGATTGTAATTCTACTTTATTTTTTATAAAATATACAAAGGGTATATTGTGACGCGTTTCGTCTTGTTAGGACTTGTTGGGACTTGTTAGGATGTTTGTTTGAAAATGTCCTAACAAGACGAAACGCGTCACAATATACCCTTTGTATATTTTATGAAAAATAAAGTAGAATTACAATCCAATAAACTTGGTTTATTTTGGATACATTACCAAATTAAATATGGAATTCTACCAATTATCTGCATACACAATAAATAACCCTTTTTACGCCTAGATACTCGTATATGTTAATAGGGCAGAAGCTAGCGACATAACTTTTTGCATCTAGCCGCTCGTTTTCAAATCTAACAGTTACGCCAGAATTTAATTCGACTTCAAAATTTATTTATTTCTCTCTCATATTTTTAATAGGCTTTTAAAAAAACAAGTGCCAACCTCAGAACGATTAAAAATTTAAATAAATGAAAGGAAAAATCGCTCAGTGGAACAAAATTTTTGTCACTTTTATTGCGTAGATAAACGTATCGATGGGTTCTATACCCGTCGGTTGACATGGTTTGACATTTATTCAAAAAAATAGTTTTTACACTTAAATTTGAGATAAATAAGCCACTCAAAATTCCTAAATTCCACACTATTTATAGTCAAAATAGTTTTGTTTTCAAAGCAAAAAAAAAACAATAATCTCCCCAATGAGCTTAAAACTATAAAACTAATAAAATCGATTTGAACGGTGATCAGTAATTTCCCATCACTAATGACATTAGTTTGACAGCTCTCATTTTAATCAAGCTATATTTCAAGGACTATAGGAACGTTTCGCCGCCGCGCCATTTCGAATTAAAGCGACCGCAGCGTTTGACCAATTTCGCCGAAATTCGGCCAGGTAACAGCTGTTTCTCCGGCCGCGTGGGAAGTCATAACACAGATCGTAGTGTACACAAGTGCGCCGCCCGGGTCACTGGCCGACCGCGGGGTCAACGCTCAGTACACTACTGACTCCAGAGAAGGAAATTAACGCTATTTTCAATTCGTTTCGATAGCGCGCGAATATGATTAGCACGCGAAATACACAACAATCCGGTCTCCTTGAATATGCCTCCTCGGTGTGGTCTCCTCAGAACTCCACACACAAGATAAGGCTTGAAAATATTCAGAAAACGTTTTTGAGACATCTCAATCGGAGATCCAGATTTACGACCTTAACTATAAAACTTATTGTCACAAACTTGAGGATCGTCGTTTGGTATTAGACATTGGGATTTTAGATGACATTCTTAATGGACGTCTTGATAGTCCTATTCTGGTTTCTGAGTTAGCCCATAATGTCTGGCTACCGCACCCGTCACACGAATCTATCTCTTTTCCATGTACCCACAGTAGAGGGCCGATGATGTATGAAGTTTTTTATTTTATTAGACATGAAAGTGAAAGGGGTCTAAAAAGTTGCATTTTGGATCACAATGAAAGTGAAAATTATTCAAAAAAATATTCCATACTACTTTTGGCCCTCAACCGAGGTTTGAAGTTTATCACTGTCTGAACATTTTGTTAATTATCTATATTGATAAAATTATTTTTCGTTAATAAAGATATAATTTAATCGCATTACAAATTCGAACAAGTTTTAAAACTACCGAAATGCAAAAAGTTTACACCCCGCGCAACTGATTCCGTCGAGCGCCTGGCTAATATTGATGAAAACAATGGTTCATTAAAACAATGCTACCCATTTATTAAAAAACAAAGTGCGAGTTATGCCCTTAGATGCTTATTGAATAAGGCTTAATGCACATTATAAAATTTAATTGGACTGATTTTCTTACTTAAATACGAAATGACAGTCGGTTTAGCGCAAAAAATTGACTTTTTCAAAAAATTCAAGCTCTGGTTGAGGGCCAAAAATAGTTTCAACTATTTTTTTTGATATTTTTTGCATTGCAAATAATCCAAAAGGCAACTTTTTAGACCCCTTTCGTTTCAAAATTCGGAAAAAAAAATATCGGCCCATTCTAACCCACAGTTCGAACCAACTATGCCCAGAACTCTCCTCTGATTCGCTTGGCGCGTAATTATGATGTATTTTTCAATAACGTAGACATATTTAACTGCAGTAAACTCACTTTTAAAACAAAAATAAAAAAACTATTGTATGAAAAAAAAAAATGTTTCTTTATAAAAAAAAAATAAACAAACAAAACAAACAAACCATCACGCCGTTTCCCCGTAGGAATAGGCTGAGAGGATAGAACGCCATAATACTCTATCTTGGCATACAGACCTCGCTTCCTCTGCATTCATACATCTTCTCATGCACGCACGCCGATTATTCCTACTTTTGTCCATCTTCAAGTATTTGATGGACTTGATCGTGCCATGTCTTTCTCGGTCTTCCTCGTTTTCTCCATTAATTAATCGTTAATCATTTGCATCGTAGATCCTTTAAGCCGTTCTTTCGCTGTCCATTCGCTCTACGTGGCTAAACCAACGCAGGACCCCTTTCTTGATTCCGTCGATAATGCAAGTCTCAGCCTTACACACTTCACGGATCTCGACATTTGTGCACCTATCATTTATTTATTTATTAACGGACATTGTCCATGTATACAATTTATAAGGTTTAAATATTACAATAAAAGAATAGTTTAAAACATTTTAAACAAAAAGAAAGAAGCATTGACAAACATAAGGGACATCGAGACAAGATCTGGACTATTTATTTAGTGCTCGTTTAAATCGTTGTAAACTTAAACCAAAAAAGTCCAGATCCTGTCTTGAGTTAACAATACGACAAAGGCGGGTCATTGGAGAATTTAGGCCATAGTTTGTTCTATGCTGATCGATGAACAGTACTTTATTGTTTCTCAATCTACGAGTCAGAATATTGAATTTTACTTGTCCCAGTAATGATGGAACATCGATTATACCATTTAGTATGCCGAACATATATATGGAGTCAATATTAGTTCTACGTTTTTGTAGACTAGAAATATTTAACATTGACTCTATTTCAGCATAAGAATAATTATCTCTCTCTAGTCCAAGCATCCACGCTATTTTTCGAAGCAAGCGATGTTGGACACATCGTTTTACCACACATTCGCCTGAGGGATCGCATTTCGATAGCATTTAACCTACTTTCATCATCATTTTTTCAACTCCATACATTACAGTTTGCAATGAAATACATATTAATAGTAAAAATAGTAAACAAAAAATCTAACAAAGGCATGGCCTGTTCGTGGGTATACAAGAAAAAGTTTTTGAATTTTTGCTCCTATAATAAATAATAGACCGTTATAATACTTATGTTACAATTAATTATTTAAATTTACTTTATATTTTGTTATGATGTCATAACTTATATTTACATATAAGTTATTAATTTAAAAAATACTTGGTACACTTCCACTTATTTGTTTTGAACAATTAGCGCTTTCACCCTCTAATGGGCATCTTCAGACTGAAGACCTAAGTGTATTGGTCAAAATAAATAAGCGGAAGTGTAAAAAGTATTTTTTAAATTAATAACTTATATGTAAACAAAATTTAAATGAAATTACATTTTGTTGTTTATTATAATGGCTGGACACAGAAGCAGCCTTAAAAGCTATAATATGTTGGTAAACAATCAATAAAATTAAATATCCCAACTAGAAACCTCTGACAAACTTACTCTTTCATACCGATAACCATAGAACTAACTATGGTTTTCATTCCCCTATGCCCAGAATTCTCAGGTCTGCCAACAAACATACCAGTCTTGATTTCTTTGATAACAAGTTGTCTTCTTTCAAACGATCACTGAATCAAATTTAATTATAAACACCTCTCTCCCGCTTCCACTCCCACAAAGTCTACTATGAACCATTGAGTCTTTCTAATTTTGTTATAATAATTTTCTATGCATAAATGTGTCCATAAAAATGCCCATTGGGCGTATATTTAAATAAATAAAATGTGCAAAAATGTAATTTGTTTTTTTTTTTTTTTAATGTTTATATTTCATTTCTGCCTACCTATATTATTGGTTTTATAAAACGAACAATAAAAGAACAAAAACATTACATAAATTACACGCACAATGTCACAAGAGTGTCATTTTAATGTGCACCGGTAGATCTGTTTTTCACTTAACCCTTTTAAATGCAATAAGGTTATTTTCGAATATGTGGCTAATAAAGAGATGTTTCAGCTCTTTAACTTCACAAACATCAACAGATGAACGATTTGAAGGAATGTGTTGTAGTTGAAAATGTTTGCAGACCTCGTCTACAAACATTTGGACAGACTCAAAATTATCTTGACAAAGAAGACGCATTTCAAAGTTCAACATGCGTGCAATAATGTGACACGTGGCAATTACTGTTCATACCACGTGCACAGGTGTCAAAATTTATACAGTGGGTCACAATGCATTGCCACTAACGTAATAGTACTTAACAGTATTTTCATTTGAATCGGATTGTGGTCCCGTGGCTAGTGTCTTGGACTAACGGATCAAAGGTCCGAGGTTCGAATCCCACTTCACCCCAACTTGATTCCCATTTTCTAAAAGTGAGTTATTTACGACTCGTTAAAAATGGCCCTCAGAATTTAAAATATGGGTAAATTATAAGAACGCAAATATTGATTTTACAAAAAAAACGACCAAATTTTTGTAGACAACGCTATTTTACATCCATTGGGAAGTTATCACCACCGTTTTTCTATCGGCACTCAGTGACGCATAGGGCATTAAATTGGTAGGAACTCCAAGTTGTTTACACGGAAAGTAAGGTGATCAGGAAGAATTAAATATTGTAGAGTAAAACCACCCTTTGAACCAAAATTTCGTGGAATCGAACCCGGTACCTCAAGATTGGTAGGCAAACGCGCTAACCACTTCGCTACGAAGCGGATTTATCTCCGCTCGATTTCCTTTTTTCGGATTTTTACCTGAGATTTCAAAATGATAGACCAGGGTTCTGAACCATATCAACACTCAGCACTGTATTCTTCATTCGCCCGGATGCAATAAATATGGGGCATTTAAATACGTCAATAAAAATCAATTAAAAAAAACCATAAAGAATCATTAAAACGAGAGACGATTTAATGCCCTATGCACAATTTTTAAAAAATCGAAATGCTATTAAAAATAAAATGATTTACTTAGTACGTTTTTAAATCAATGTAATATTTTATTAATATTTTATTGACAACTAATTGAATTCTCTGCCTTACCCGCCATTAAGCGCATGTATAATTAAAATATTGATGAAAAGCATTTGCCTACTAAATTAACATCAGATAATACATTAATTCATTACGAGCGATCACAATAATTTTGATAATTCGGTATCCTATGCACCAATGACGTAGGAGGCAAAGTGTTAAGATTAGAAAATATGAACAAAGATAAAAAAATATTTTATAAAAGGGAATATAGAAGTCTAGGCATCAACAGGGCTTATGACCTGTCACGGCTGGTTCAAGTGGCCACTCTACACACTGTGTAACATTAACCATTCTGCCTATGTTTGAACATCTTTGTGAAGCTGAACAGCCGAAACCTTTACTCAACTTGAATTTTTTTTTAAATTATTTCAGTCATATGAATCACAACAATAGGCAGAATGGTGTATATATTTCATATTTTCAACCGTCATATTTTCTTATTATATTTACTTTGCCTCCAACTTTTCAACCATCCATGCGCTAAGTAGCTGCAAGACTTGTTGTAATCTAACTTCTATTTTTATAAATTTGTTTTTTATTTCGTTTTTAAAATATCACTTAAACTCTTAACTTCATTGTCAAATAAAATAAAATTTAAAAATGTAAATAGGGGCTAGATTTCTTACTGTCCATGCGCTCTGTAGCTGCAAGACGTGCTGTAATCTAGCTCTTATATATCATAATTGGAGACAAGGAACTAGAATCCCAACCGTCTATGCGCTCTGTAGCTGCAAGACGTGCTGGGATATTTATTTATCGTACAGCGCCCTTGAGGTGATTTTCGCAAAAATGGCGCTTTATAAATTTTCCAAACATACATAATAACGTCGTTTTCTGATCGATAATAATAAATGAATCTATCATCTGATATTAATTCAGTACGTAAATGCTTTTTATTAATATTTTAATTATAGTCCTGCATATTCCTTTTTCAATTCTTGACTTTCATATTCCCTTTAAAAAAATGATTTCCGTCTCTGTTGCGACGAATTTAAATGTCATATTATAAAAAAATTAAAGAAAAGTTCACAGCCCTATGCACCGCGGATATAAATAAAAAATTGATAAAAAGCAGTTACGTACTAAAATAACATCAGATAATACATTAATTCATTATACGCTATCAGAAAACATTGTAATTATTTAAGTAATTTAGTCTCCTATGCACCAACGAGCGTAGGAGGCAAGTAACGATAACATAATTTTAATATGAATGTCAGTTTATTTGAAAATGATGTGAAAATGGCGATGAATTTTTTTCAGTACAGCAAAAGCATTTTATCAAATCTTATTAAAATTTTTAGAAAACGCGAGAAATTTGGATCGTTTTTTGATTATTTATTTTTTTGTAGTTCGCTGGTATTGAACCCAGAGCCTCGCTTTTCGTTAGCCAAGCACTTCCCCGGCAACGCCGGTTATTTTGTGCAAATCAGCAAGAGATTCCTACCAAATTTTCACGTTATAATGTCGTACGTTGACCCCACGTGAGGTTATGCACCTCTGAAAAAAGCGAGATTTTTTGTCTTGGCAACGGTAACATACGTAATAAAGGTCGATTGCTCGAAAAAATCGAGGTTTTTTTTTAATACCGATTCGACCCGCACGTCCCTAAAACATAAAAAAAACATTTCAACAGGATATTAATTAAAATCGACAAGTTCGACGTTTCGTAATCCTGTTTTTCGCGCCCTTAAATTGAGCCGATTTGGTGGTTTTTTTTTAGAAAGAGTATCAAAATGAAATTTTCTGTCTCGGTGTATTTTGCGTTTTTAAAAAAAAGGAGTCATATTTGTACACCGTACGTCCGAAGACAGATAAAACCGGGCTCTATTATGGGTCCTTGCTCTCATAAGAAACAATTTATCAAAAAACAAAAAATACAGAGACACGCAAATGGTAAATATCTGTGGTGTGTAAGAAAATCACGGCTCTTGTGCTATATCCAGGGAGAAAATACGGGAATACGTTTGTACGAAAAAATATTTTAAAAAACGCCGGACGAATCTTTAATTTCATACCGTGAAAATTTTATACAAATTTAGCCCATCCGGCCGGCGAATTTGTGTAAAAAATTCTAAATTCACAATAAATTAGGAGATTGCGAAATCGGCGGAAATACAGAAAATTTATTGTGTTTTAAATTATCAATTCACTGGGATTTGCTGAATTCCTCTGTCGAATCAACACTTAACACCATTGCAACATTTTCACAGATAAGTGAGCGTTGAATTAAATTTTTTTCTGGCACATGGGCTTGCAATTTCACTGGAATTAATTATGCATTTGTTTCAGATGTCACTGCGAGATTATTGGACGAATTTACGCGATTTTGACAGCGAGACACGACGTTTCGAACTAAAATTATACACGTCACATTTTTGTCGAGTTCGAGACACTGCACAAGGGTATTATCGAAGATTGCTACATAACTTGGACGAAACACTGTAATATCGGCGAAGACACAGAACCAATAGCTTTTCGTTATAAAACTATCACCACAGTACACTGTACCGATTGGATAATTACGTCATATATAGTTGAATGACTCCGGGAGCGAGACGGCACGATATAACACATTCAACGCACGCCATTTTGAAAAAAACTCAAACCCGGCGTAAACTGAACACAAAAATCTTTCCCAACGCGCGGCGAAATGCCACTTGATTATTTTTTTCTCAATTTTCTACTTTCACATCTTGTTATATAAATAACATTTCGACCGGTCGATGACACGAAAAAATCATAACAAACAAAACATTTTAACAGCGCCATCTCTTATCAATATTTTGAATGATCGCGGCCATTTTTGTTTTGGCCCGCGGGTGGTTTTTTCAATTCTGGTTACGCGACCGCCCGACGTGTACGCTACAAGGAAGTGAATTCTGAATACTGAACTGAGTAGATTCCATTTTCCATACACATGCATACGTGCCGGGTATGTATGCAGGAGTCACGTGGTGCAATGACTCTGTGTGCGTGCCGGGTGGTTCGCATTATATAAAGCCAGAAAATTATGACATGCCGTTCAACAAAATATACGCCTATCAGCGATTGCTAGTTGGTACGCTGTGCTGCTATTCGATTCTTGACTAGGTCAGCCTTAAATCATGTGTTTTTAACAATAAAAATATTATAAGTGGTCTGGCACAGTAAATAGAGATTTCGTGATTTAAAAAAATGCGTTTTAGTAAATGCATCATAATCCCCGAACTCTTATCCGCATATGTTGATGCATAGGGCACTGCATCTTAAATAGAATGCAGCGTATTTTAATAATATTTTACAAGGAGGTAAGATGATCAGTCTAACGCTTCAAGATCTATCTATATAAGATTTTCAGTATTTCGCCTTACAAACAAATAATTTTTACTCTCCCAAGAATTGAACCCAGGACCTCAAGCATAATAAACGAACTCACTGACCACTACGCTACGGGGTGGACTTTTCTCCACTTGATTTCCTTTTTTCAGGATGTTTACCTAAAACCAGGAATCGAATCGGAAATACTCGTCCAGGATTCTGGTTCAATTAACATAGAACCATGTTCTTAATCCGCCCGGACACAGTTTATATATTCATGTAAATGCAAATGATTAATATTATTGCCTCGTTAGGAAACGATTATTTCTTTTCACAATTTTTAAAACACCTCATGTACAAAAATCATACGTTTTTTTACGTTTAATTACACAAAACGCAAAATTTAATTAAATATTTTTGGACAAATCAAATTAAATATTTATCAATTTAAAATACAAATCGAACCAAAAACCTCATAATAGGTTGTCCGATATTAAGACCACTATAATTTTTATTTTGTGTTAATGCCTGTACTTTTATAATAATGTTCCTAATAAAATGCATAAACTTAATGAGATAGCTAATAAAATACTAACAATCCATAAAATGTTAAATTATTTGTAAAACTTATTCTTAGAATTAAGCAGTACGAAAAGTAAACCGATTTGTCAGCTCTGAAGTTCAAAATAAAAAGTTGTGAAATAATAAACAAAAATCGTAAATAGCTGTATGAAAAAATATATATTATGAACTGCCCTCGGTGACTCAAGAACCCGTGTCTCCCGTACATTGATCGCTTGTGATGACGAAAATGACACTTGTGCAAAAAAGCGCATATAAATGAAGCAACACTTTTGCTTAAATTGGCCCTTGGACATTGTAATTGTAATACAATTTTAGCCATCAAAGCATAAAAACAATTTCATCATGATTGCTCCATTATAAAAATATTGATGATTCAAACAAAGTGCTCGTGGCTAGACATTACGAAATATTCTTGGAATTATAGAGTTCATTATATTTTAAATATTACATTTGAGCAATCGTTTTTTTCGGAAACCGATAATGTGTATACGGGTACCATGTAAATAACGCGGCGAGTTACACCTAAATTGCCAGAAGTTATTAATACGTTACATGAACAACTATTGTCAATAATATGAAAACGAACATAATATGTTTTTTTTGTGAATTTACAGAATAATATACTGAAATACGTTTAAATCCCTGACATTTAATTATCAGTACGAACCATACCAATATTTCAAATAATTAATAAAAATAAACTTATTATTTTAGGTAAAAATAATAATTTCATCAAATATCATGTTATTTTGTGATTTTGATAAAAACATAAATGAAACCTCACTGAGCAAATCATGGATTTGTTTAATATAAAGTAATGATTGTTGTGTATATTTCTTGATAACAAAACTCCATATTTAATGATAATTATGAAAATGTTGATATGATACATTGGTTAATTTTCATTTGTTTTATTGACTAACAAGCGCTTTCGTCTAATACACTAAACCAGGAAAAAAAAATGTAAAGATAGATTTTTTTTGATCATCATGAAATTATAAAAGAATCCTAGACAAGTTTCTGAAATCATTGATACTGTTACTTATTCAGTGGACGTACAACTGTTTCTGAGGTCTTCGTTCGACCTATGATCACGATGCTTTTTGCATCAGTGCAGTAAAGAAAATGCAGGCTTCTGCATAACATTCTGACTCGCTTTTGAGGCCAAGATTTTCAAAACAAAACCTTCATATTTTACAAACATTTTATAAAAATTACCTGTTTACCTAGGGATTGCTTAAAAATTAAATAAATTTTATTCTTAGAAAAAAAACAATTATAATAGCAATACCTTGGCATAATTGTTTTTAGTTTATTGCGCATGATTTATTTATTAACGTTTGTTTGCTTTTTGAAGATACGAGTAAATTTAATCTTCAACACCATTTACAGTATTTACGCAGTGGTGCATAAGTCTCTAGATAATAAGTCAAATTGCAGCGTGCTTCAATTATCTCTTACGTGTAAAATAGTATTTTTTTTATTTTTTATATTTATATAAATTATTTTTTTCGGACAAATAAATGTACTCGCATTATTTATTTATTTATATATTAACAGTTCAAAGAACCTTTTACAACAAAAAGTTTTACAGAAACAATCACAGCAGTGACTTATTACTAATTTAAAAAAAACATATGATGCCTATTCTAAAAATAATTATATGATACACGTTTTGATTAAATCTGGATAATTTATAAAGCGCCATTTTTGTGAAAGTCACCTCATTGATAATTATTATTATTGTTATACAAACAAATGAAACCATCAAACCCTTTCTAATTAGGGGTAGGCAGAGAGGATATAACGCCATATCACTATGTCATTACATGTAGACCGCGTTTCCTCTACATTTTCTCATTGTAATTACGGCTTTCGACAAATCCTTCTTCGAGTATTTGCTAGATTTGATGATGTCACATTTTTCTTGGTCTTCTTCGTTTTCTACGTACATCAACATTCGCATCGTAAATATTTTAAGTGGTCATTTTTCCGTCCATTCACTCTACATATCCTTTCTTGGTTTTGTCGATAATGCTTATCTCAACCTAACATTATATAGTACTTCAAGGGCGCTTCATAAAGTTTTGCTAGTATAGGGGAAAACAAATTAAAAACCTTTAGAATATAAAAATTATAAGTAGGATCATTTATCACATGAAAGTAAAAACCGTGTGTCGATCATTCAACAAATCATTGAAATTTAATTGAATAATATAATCAACTTACAAAAAAAATATCATTTATGTCACGTCCAATATATAATATTAATAACTACTGAATTTAGTAATTTTGCTTCAAAAATTGTTATCTAATCAAAATTTAAGCCCGGAAACACCGAACACAAAGAAAACTTCTAAGCCATTAATAACTAAGGGGGTTTAAAAACAAAATTGACTAATTTTCATTAAATTCATTATTCCCTTACCTCATCTAATGTCACTACAATGATTCACTAACCCTAGGGAATCTCGTAAAAAAGATAAAAATAAGCAGTTTTTACGGTTCAGGTGCCATTTTAGGGATTATGCAATATTCTGGTTTGAATAAGCATCTTTTTAATTAAATACTTATTTTGACCATTTCGGAAATTAAACTCGAGGCTACTTGCATGGTAGGCAATTACGCTGACTATTTGATAACGAGGCGGTTACTAATTTTACTTATGGTAAAAACAATAGTTACTTGTAAATAATACGTTCCTGTTCAATTAAAAATGTTGTTGATATATAAAACTCGGTTAAGGTAAGACTTAATCGTTTCTGGAAATTCTATAATTAATGTGAATGCACTTCAATTATGTATATGAATCATAAAGTACCAACATGAATACAAAGAGCTTCCATTGCATTTATTTTTTCGCAACAAAATATTTTTTGCTGACTACTGCTTAAAAACTGACCCACTGATCCCGTAAGCATTTCGACATCCGAACATCGCACCCGAAGACGGCTGAGCGTCGTTTCCGGAGGTTGCCGAGCGCCCCCGAGCGCTTCCGAAGTATGAGCGGGAGAGCCAGTATTATGTACCGTTGTTTGGATTTTGGCGGGTCATTGAACCCTCGCCCGCGCACGGCTGCAGAATAAACGGCGAATTTGGCAACCGCGCGAAGAGACTGCTTTAAAATCCAACGTGAAAAAATTTAAGAATTTTTCTGAAAAAAAAAAAACTAAAAATTTAATTTAATTGAATACGTTTCTTCTTCAATATTATGAAAATGTCAAAAACATTACGATTGATTCGAACACGGAGAGATTTTATAAAACAAATTTAATTGAATCGGGTTGTGGTCCTGTGGCTTGTCTCTCACGGACCGAAGGCCCGTGGTTCGAATCCTACTCTACCCTAACTTGATTCCCATTTTCTAAAAGTGAGTTATTTACAACTCGTTGAAAATGGCCGTCAAAATGATTTGGATAAATCGTAAGAACGCAAGTATTTCTTTTAAAAAAAAAAATTACCCTCATTGTCTCAAATTTCTATTTTTTCATATGCAAAAAATCAATCGAGATGCGAAATTATCGAAATTTGGATATTCATGGTTCAAACATAGGAAAAATGGTGAGTGTAACACAAAATGTAAACGTCAAGCTCTGTAAATATTTGTATTTGTATTTAGAAATGTTTGAAAATGTCCCATCATGACGAAACGTGTCACAATATACCCTCTTATATATTAAAAAAAATAAAGTAGAATTAAAATCCAATAATCGTGTTTTATTATAGATAAACTTTCAAATTTAATATGGAATTCTACCAATTGTCTGAGTAGAACTCCATATTTAAACTTTTAATATAAGAAAACAAACACTGATTTGAGTCTACTGAGCGCTTTATTTTATTTTACAAATATAAAAACAAAAATTTCGCGACAATTGTTTCGCCTTGTTAGGGCATTTTCAAACAAATGTGAAGATTAGATGGATTGAATGTCCTTATATAGTTATAAAATTCAAGGAACTTAAGGAAAAAATAAAATTAATCTTTTTAAGTATTGTTATATAATATATTTATGGTTTAATTTTTTTTATTTACATTTTTCTTTGGTTTGACGGTAAGCGATTTCCAAGGGAAATAAGTCCTCCATTTAACTATTAATACCTGAGTTCATCATATTGTCATATATAATTATTATGTGAAATAGAACCAGAATTCTGGACCAGTGTTCTCGATTCGATGACTAAAAAAGAAACGCGGTCCGACTTTACTTAATACAAACGTATTCCCGTAATTTCTCTCTGGATTATGGCACCATAGCAGTGATCTATTCACAATATAGATAGTTACAAAGGAAAAGTTTGGTATTTTATTCATTTATATATATTTTATAAATGAAAAAAAAGGTAAATTGGTATGTATAATATTATTTTTATATATCGTATTATCAGCGCTATGATTTTTTAAAGTTTTGTATTTCTGAAACAACTCCGCGTTTGACGTCAGAGGTTCTTCTCTGTCAGTTTTTCCGATTGGTTTGTTTACGGTAAGCAAACCGGATATCCTCCACAGCTCTCATATCATTTGTTGGTTCATACGAATCAGTGACGCGTCGTTCAAAGTTGTACGTTTTTATTAAAATATGTTTAATAATTTTAATGCTCTAATTTTTACCGTGCGCAAGAAAACATTTTTCCAATCCAAATTTCCCGTAGGGCTGTAGCCCAATCGAAAAATAACTATCGCCGTGCTTAAAAACATGCTAAGCGTTTGAGCGATCACAATGAACAATAATGAACATGCTTACTTAAGCATATAAGTCAACGCGTGTGTAATCTCTAAGTCAACGCTCGTGTCGGCTTGTTTTTTGTTTTTCTCGTAAAAAATTCAGTCCACTGCTGAAAAATCGGCGTTTACCATACAAAATTATACAATATATTGCATTTGCAAAATAGTAAGGAGTATCTACTACAAAAAAGTGAAAATTAAATTACAACACTATGGCGACTGCTTTTCTTGACATTTGGCCCGCCAACCGCCGGCTAAATGCAATGAATAGCGTGAAAAATAATAAATAAATAAATAACAGTTTTAAATGATTTTCCATATTTACACCGGTAAAATTCAAATACATATGTGATTGCACAGCAGAGTCATACGTCGCTCATGGATGTTCCGTTGTGATCGCTAATACGATAAACAACCATAGTGAGAAATTGTTATCACGTCGCTTATTAGTACGTCGATAGTTATTTGTGATTGAGCTACAAGCCCTGTTTGTTGTCAGCAAGAAGCACGGCATCATCAGCATGCAAATGACAATAATTGACACTTAAATTACCCATTTTGCTTGAAATGCTTCAAATATTAAAAATAGTATTGGTATATTTATATTTTTTATTCAGATAAACAAATAATATAATATGCAGCATTGCTTAGTGTATTTTTAAGCACGTCAATAGTTATTTGTGATTGAGCTACTGGGGTAATATTCTGAACGCAAAAACGCGCGTGGAAAACGCATTTTTATCGCATCAAATACGCATCAAATACACGCTAACAGAGCGATCTCTTTGCACGCAATTCCGCTCAGAATACCAGCCCTGCGGTGCTATTCTGAACCGCTAACGTGGCCGTAGAAAACACTTTTATCGCGTGTATTTACATACTGTGTAACATTAATCATTTTGCCTATCTTTTAATAACCATGTGCATATTCAACTCTTTCATCTGTTGACTTTTGTGGTGTAAAATAGCTGAAACTTTTATTGAAACAAACATACACATAAACAAACCATCACGCTGTTTCCCCGTAAGGGTAGGCGCAGAGGATAGAGCTCCATATAACTCTGTCTTTGCATACAGACCTCGAATTCTCTACATTCGTGCATGCGCGCGCGCAGATTATACTAACATTTGACATGTCCATCATTAGATTGCCAACAAATATTTAAAGATGCCGTGTCTCTCTCGATCTTCCTCCATTTCTGCATCTATCAACATTCACATCGTGAATCTTTTCAGCCTTCCTTTCGCTGTCCATTCGCTCTACATGTTTAAAAAAACACAGAGCTCATTTATTAATGTGGGTGGTATTTATCTGACTGAATAATTCCACCTACCAGGCAACGCCTAAAAATACTTTCCAATTTTCACACTTTTTCGCAAAAGGCAACGGGTGGAAGAATTTTAAAAAATGGAAGTCAGACATAGGCAGAATGGCGAATTGCACGGTTAAGAGATAAGTTCTTCATCTCTGTTAAAATACATCACATTTCTTTTGTCTAAAAACAATAGGAACTATCAAACTGCCAATACTAACAAAGAAAATGATAATACATTTTTTTTCTCATTTTCCTTAACATTTCCACGTAGCGCCATTTTTTTTCCACGAGTGATATTTATGCACCTACGTAATTACTACCTGTTTCATTCGACACTACTAAAAATAGAATCTTCTATCACTTTCATACAAATAAATCATGACAAACCGCGAACTACCTGCAGGTGGCTCTACACGCTGGCCAATTTGTTGGGGACTACGCTGGCGCGCCTATTTTTTTTATTGATTAATAAAATTACCTAATTGATTCATCTTTTTTTTCTATACAATCTACTTTTTAAATTTTTAATGTTACAGCTGTTACTTTCCAAAGAAGAGACTAGCACTTGTGCTTGAAAAGTGACTAATGATGTATTATTTATTTATTTATTATACGGCACAAGTTCCTATTGGCTAGGAAATCGCTAAACTGTCCTCGCGTTGGCAAGTCGTTCGTATCTGTCAGTGCTGAAGCTGGAAGCATCTCCACTATTCGTGCAAAATGCTATTTGCATATTAGGGATAGATATAATTTGTTTTGTGTTGTATGTAGTTTTTTAGATATATTTCTTTTAAGTATATTTAGATCTTAATTTGTCGCAACGGAGAGGGTAAACATTATTTAGAAGAGAATATAGAAGTCTAGGCATATGCAGAGCTTATGACCTATCATTGACTAGTTTAAGTTGCCACTTTACACACTGTGTAACATTTACCATCCTGCCTATGTTTAAACATCCACATTTCCTCAATTCTTCCATCTGTTGACTTTTGTGAAGTAAAAGAGCTAAAACATTTATTGCGTGGGTGAGATTCATCCAAACGAATTAATTCACCTACTAGGCAACGCTTGAGAACAATTTTTCTATTTTTGTATTTCTTCTTTGACCAGCTAGTTAATTCAACAATGTTTTGAGTATGTCCAAATGTTTGCAGACTAGCTGGATTTCCTCCATAGGGAGTTATTAAGACCTTAATTAGGTATATTAAGTTTAATTATTACTTAATCATATTACCATAATAGTAAGTAAATTTAAGTCAGTCTGTAAATTTACATCTAAACAAATAAATTAACGTGTGGACGCGTTGACAAGCGATCAGCTAGCGCAAAAACCGACAAAAGACGGATCGCACGCCAGAACATGTGTCAGTGCGTGTGATTTCAATTTCAATTGATTTATTTCATACGTTTAAGTACATTACAAAAATGTTCCAAGGCATACATAAAACGAAAAAAATTATACTTAAATTTAAATATACAAAGATGGTCAAGTAAAAATACCCGGCAATTAAAGAAAAAGGATGCGTGAGGAATGTATTTAGCTCTGTCAGCCAAATACCTTCCTCACGTTTGACTACACGTATTCGCCATCGTACTGACCAACATATTGGCCAGCGTGTAGAACCGCTTGCCACGTGAATAATCGTCCGACGTTTGATGTTTTGTCACTTTTTACTGCACAGTTTTACACGCTTGGATATCTTGCATTTCGCTCTACAAGGTCTTTATTTAAAGATGTATTCTGTCAGGTAAGGCGGTCTCTTTTTTTCTCATTATATGCGCGCCTTACGGGTAGTTTTGTCTCGCTTCATTCTACGGTGCAATGTATAGGGTTTAGTGCATTGACCCTACATATTACGACATAGTTTGCGAATGTGTGTGTTATTTTCGCGCGTGTGAAGTCCATCTTACACGATAAATTATTTACAAAATTACAACAAATTTATTCCCGTCAAACGATGTAGGTACTTCTAATGATAAAATATTAAGAAAACCTAAATTCGTATTTTAGAAAAGTAGCGAATAGATAGACGAGAAAAAACTTTACATTTTTCATCCTTATATATGTATATGTATAGTTGGATAATTAGCGCCGTTTTTGTGAAAATCACCTCAAGGGCTTTTCATCCTTATTTAAAACAGAAAATTATTTGTACTCGTGTGCATGGTACATAGGACAACACTTATTTAAGATATTGAACTCATTATTTGCACATTTTATTTATAAGTTTATTCAACGTAAATGCATTTTTTAAAAAACGTTAAATTGAAAAAATAATTGTATTTGCATATAAATTACATTAAATTAATACTTTAACTCAATGGGAAAAGGGAATAAAGAGGAAAAGAGGAGATATTAAGGAAGAGAAAGGAAATGTATCTTTAGACGTGATTTAAACAGAGATACTGTATTAACACCTTTGATAGTGGATGGAAGATGATTTCACAGTCGAGCCGCATGGACACTATATGAGTTAGAGAAGAAATAGGAATTGTGGGTGGGTATTGAGAGGGTCCTTTGAGAATTAGAATGAAGAGGTAAACCATTAACTGATAAGCGTTAACATTTTTCGCAGAGCGTTAGGACTATGAAGTACAATAAACAAAAGTGAGAAGGAGTAATAGTCTTTCCGTTGTCTAATTTTGAGCCATTAAAGTTTCCTGCGATGATCAGAAATGTGGTCATATTTCCTAAGACCAAAAATATTATTATAACGAAACACATTTTTTCACATAGATTTAATATACACATATTTTTATTAACATTTCCCCTTACGTAAAAGAAGAAAAACTGTTTAGGGGAGTGACGTATTACCATAGTGTTTTTTTTTTTTTTGAGTAAATACTATTATTAGTGGTGGTATGTAATGCAAGAGCAATATTTTTTTATTTGTCCCTTGTTTACATTTTGTAATGCATGGAATACTGCATTGATACACCACCAATCACAGCGTATTTCCATATTTTGCTTACATAAAGGCAGGGACATTGAAATATTGTAATGTGAAATCAATTAAAAAAATATTTTAATGTTACCCTTACCGGGAATAAAACCCTAGATCTCTTACATAGTAGGTAAATTACTCTGTGCATATTTATATCCATTTAATTATTTAACCGTTTTTCTTAATATTATTAATCATTTGTGGACTAAATTTGAATTGGACATATTTGACGGAGTAAATTTCAATTATTATTTTTATTACGACTTTGTTATTTTTTAAAATGTTCTTATAATTTTAATGATTCTATTACTAGTCATTTATGTCTGTAAAAAATACTTAATTATATTTATTTTTTAAATTTTAAATTTTTAACATTATTCCAAATGTAGTTTTTGTTTTATGTACTTCATTTTATTTCTTCCATTTGAATTGTTATTCTTTCATTTTAATTTTTAAATCACTTATTTCAAGTTCTTTTTTAAGTTTATCATTATGGTTTAACATAAGCACAACCGAAAACGCCATAATAGTTTATTGAATGTGTATGTTAACGGCCTCGTGGCGTAGTGGTCAGCAAATTTTTCAACCATGCAAGAGGTCTCGGGTTAGAATCCCGATATGGTTGACATGAAATATTTATTTTAAATTCGTTTTTACACTAGAATATTTCATAGTCCCTGGACTGGAACATGAAGTGCAAGACCGATCATATTACCTTTATCTAACAAAACAATGATCAAGATTCGCTGCTATTGATTTATCAATGCATTGCCCTATGCACCATGAGGTGCAGAAAGGGAACGATGATGTGATGATGATGTATGTTAACAAATGTAATTTGAAATGAACGAATTTATGAATCAAACTTAACCTAACATTCCTCACAAGCAAAAAAAACGTTTTTTTTTTTCAATAAAGGTTTTTAATTTGTAAATTTAATATAAACCCGTGCTTTTCACTTGAATTACACTGGCCGCTCTTTCACATTTACTGGTGTCTGAAAATACTCATTAAGCAGAAGTCCCAAACTGTGATGTTATTTATGAAATAAAAAAATAATTAGCATTTTTACACTAAACCAGTTGAATGAACCCAGAGCATGGAATAACAACCTCAATATTTTCGCTTAGGTAAATTTTAATCCAAATCAAAATATTTAAAAAATATTTTTTTTTCTAAAAGCATTAAAGGTTTCAAATATAACAAAAAAGAATAGTTAAAAACAATTTCAATAAAGAAAAGAAGCAAACATAAGGGACATTAAGACAAGATTTGGACTATTTTTTTTGTGCTCGTTTAAATCATTGTAAACTTAAACCAAAAAAGTCCAGATCTTATCTTGAGTTAACAATACGACAAAGACGGCTCATTGGAAATATTGCATATATTAAAAAAGGTATCTTTATAAGTTTCTGTAACAATAAAAATTACAAATAAATCTTGGAAAATATAATTTATATTCGTCAGTGTAAGCCGGGCTCTCCAGTGTATGTACACGCACGCGTGTGTGTGTTGGTGCACACGTAATACACACGACGAGAAGAACTTTACTGACCCAGATTCGAGCTTCGGCTGTTTCCGCCGCGGACATATGTTCGCTCGGTAATGTTCGGAACGCCATACTACGAATCTATGGGGTGCATTTCGAGTGAATAATGACTTAAAAAAATAATAAATAGAAAAAAATACAAAAATCAACATCATCAACAAAATTTATCCAGGTGCATAAGATACTGCACTGGAACATAATCTGATTAGCTGACAGCTCATGTGGCTGATTGGTGGACTCACAGATCAGAGGTCCGAGGTTCAAACCCCAACTTGTTCCCATTTTTAAAAAGTGAGTTATTCACAATTCGTTGAAAATGCCCCCCAAAATTGTATATATTTGGGTAAATTATAAGAACGCATATTTTTTTTTTTCTGTAAAAAATGTGAATGGGTATTGAGAGGGTTCTCTCGTTACTAGAACGAAGAGTTAGCCCATGCGGCGATAGAGGTTGGAAGAGTTCCTTCAGATAAACTAGCGAAGTGGGATTATTTCAAATATTGTGAAGAAGTGACAGAATGTGAATGTTTCTTCTATGCCTGATACTGAGCCAGTGAAGTTGCGTGCGGTATTCGGTTCACTCTTCACTCTCAACTTTCACCACGGTAATTTTAGGAAAGGCTATAAAACAATAATATAATGAGATAAATCACTGCTCAGCTAACGAATGGTAATAATTTCCGATCGAGTAATGGCTTCTACCTTCTACAGTTTGGCTGGCGATTATATTTCACCGGAGAAAATATGCAAATCTTTCGCGGTATTCAAAATCTCATTTAAATTCAATGACCCACAGATTTACAATTGCGTGTGTCATTTGCGGATTACATAGTTTGACGTAGAACTTCCATTTGAGACTTGAGACTCAAAATATCGAGACTCTCGACCACGTTGCTAGCACATAATTTGACTTACTAATTCTAAAAAAGTATAACGATGACAATTTAATACATTATTGAAAATGCAGGTAGAATTTTACAATCTCAGTGCTAGCGCAGGTAACAACACTAAGAATCAAAAGCAAAAAACGCACTCGCCAGTCCAAACCAGACTCGGGCTGGATCAAAGCGGCACAGTTCGAATGTATGCTAAAGATGCACATATTTTCCTTTAGCTCTCCTTGAAGCATGATGGCTGCTGGTTGCTAGCCGACTTCATCCTCAAGTAGTTGTTGATTTAAGAAGATTTTCCCGTCATGTATAAACACCTTTATAATAAATATTTCATGACAGCATAATATTTTAATTTTTCCCTTCTCCTCCTTCCTTCTTTCCCTCTCTTCATAATAAAGTGTGAATTTTTAGTCAATTTTTATTTCTTAAAAAATATGTATGTTTATCAATATTTTAATTTATTACAATATTTGAGTTTGTCCAAATGTTTGTATACAAAAGACTGAATTTCACCCCCTCGGGAGTCGTTAAGATCAACAAAAAAACCAACCAATTAAAACCAACTGGTCCAAGAAGAAGTTTAAAAATTATAAAATGGTTTTTAGGCGTTGCCTAGTATGTGAAATAATTCAGTCAAAAGACTTAAACTTAAAATCAACAAATGGAAGAATCGAAGAAATGTGGATGTTAAAACATAGGCAAAATGGTAAATGTTACACGGTGTGTAAAGTGGCCACTTAAACCAGCCAATGACAGGTCATAAGCCCTGTAAATGCCGAGACTTCCATATTCCCTGGTGAGTGACCGGTTTCATCGCTTTCGCGACATTTTCGAGACTGGTATCTTTATTAAGAATTTTAAAGTATTCTTAAAATTCAACGTATTATATTATTAAGTATCACTCGTCTTTTATTTCTATAATAAATTACAACGAAATTCCATCAAAAATTTTCACATACAAACTCAAATGTTTTAAAAATATGTTCATTTATCTCTGATTTTCTCGAATTGAACGGTTTGGCTTGGTAGGAAGAAATTGCCTTAAAGCAATATGCCCGCCCTTATGCATATGTATGTAAACTGTAATATGTGTAAATAAATAAATAAACCCGAGGCCTCTCTCGTTCAATAAGTCATGTGATTAGAATGTCATAGATTTTTAAAACCACAATTTTCAGTGATGTTTTAAAATAATTTTCGAATGCACCCTATTTTCAAATTATTCGAAGAACGTCCGGATTCACACGTCACTCCCAGAGTATGCACTATGCATGCATCTGTCACTTTCGCACGCACGCGTTACACGCACCGTACAAAAGGAAACTGCGCCGTTGTCTCTTTCGCTCTCACAGTGTGAAAATGTGACGGTGAAACTGCGCGTTTTCCACTTATAGAAAAGTAAAAACGCATCATTTCTTAAAATCGAAAACTGCCTTTTTGACTCATTCAAAAGTAAATCGGTTTGTGGTCCCGTCACTAGTTGGAAGAGCTGTTGGAGGTGCTTTCTCTATGTTGAACAATATTACTTTGGACATTGACATTTTTCACGTCTCTGAGGGAGTTTTTCGTTACAAGATTCTCTTACTTTTTTAACATATTATTTTCTGGATATTATGTTTACTTTTGTGTTATTTTTAAATATACCTAATTTTTCCTTATTATTTTAACTATTTCTATATGTATGAATTAAGATATTTCATTTTGTAATCTACATACATATGAATTAATAAAATTGAAATTAAAAAAAAAATTGTGCCGCGGACTCAAGGGTCGAAAGTCCTAGGTTTAAATCCCACTCTTCCCCAACTTGGAAAAAAAATGGACCCCAAAATTAAAATATTTGCTCAAATTATAAGAATTCAAATACAATTTTTTTTTCAAATTTAAAAAAAAAAAAAATTTTTAATCAAAAACTGCATTTTTCACCCATAAAAAATTTCAGTTTATTAAAACAAAAAAAAACTTTTCCTCTAAAAACCAAAAACAATATGTTATTTTTTAAAACTGAAAAATGGCTTTTCTATCTGTAGAAAAGTTACAACTTATAATGATAATAATCATGGTTTATTAACAAAAATAACAATTAATTTATCTACTACATCCACACTGAGGTAATAGATTTCTCTGGATCATTCTAGTCTGCCTAACTAGGTACAAGCTGTTTTAGGTAGACATTTTCATTTATTTATTTATTTATGCATAATTAAGTTAGTTCATAACATCTTAAAAACTAATGTAAACTTTTAATAACATTACAATTTTTTTATCAAAATTTCTCAATAACATATTTTATCAAATTAACTTTACATATTTCGATCTTTTCCATATCCTTTATTTCTTCAGGTAACTCATTGTACAGCTTCAATCCCTTGTACAATGAGTTTTGAGATTCTGTTTTTCCTCATTGGTAATCTAATATTTTTCTACCCCTTGTTTCATATGTATGACATTGTTGGTTAAATTTTATTATTGTTTTTATTTTATTTATTCTCTTAATTATGTTATGTATAAATTTGCTGCTTTACTGTGAGCAAGCCAATTTCTTTGTGCAATCTTTCTACATTAGAAAAGATATTCCTTCTGAGTATAATCCTCATAGCCTTATTTTGAAGATTAACATTTTACAACAGAGAGGAAGAACATTTAAGAGAAGGTAATATAGAAGTCTAGGCATCTACAGGGCTTATGACCTGTCAATGGCTGGTTTAAGTGGCCACTTTACACACTGTGCAATGTTCTTCATCTCTGTTGTAAAATGTTAATATAAACAGCTCCCCAGGGAGTTGAATCCAGTTCTTGTCTACAAAAATTTGGACAAACTCAAAATATTGTTAATAAATTACCTGGTCCATGAAGAAGTATAGAAATTGAAAAAATAATATTTTCAGGCGTTGCCTAGTATGTAGGTGAAATAATTCAATTAGATGAATCTCACCCGCATAAATAAAGGTTTCAGCTCTTTAACTTCACAAACATCAACAGATGAAAGAATTGAAGGAATAAAGATGTTCAAATATAGGCAGAATGGTGAATGTTACACAGTGTGTAAAGTGGCCACTTAAACCAGCCATTGACAGGTCATAAGCCCTGTAGATGCCTAGACTTATATATTACCTTCTCTTAAATGTTCTTAATCTCTGTTGTAAAATGTTAATATAAACAGCTCCCCAGGGAGTGTAATCCAGTCCTTGTCTACAAAAATTTGGACAAACTCAAAATATTGTTTATTTTGAAGAATTTGTATTTTTTTAATTTCTACTTCATTACATAAAAAAATAATAGAAGAACAGTCATTTGCAATAATTAATTATTATGCAAAATAAAAAATAACATGACTACTAGTTAATTTATTTATTATACTGTAATACAATATTAATTTATACCATTTATTATTTAAGTATGTTTTTGACTAAATTTTCCGACTTTTCTCGACGTAAACCCAGTAACCAATTTAATGATATTTCCCATTAATATAGGCCTAAAACTAAGAATACTCCTAATCAAATCCTATGTATGGAGTATCTTGATGTATGGCTGCGAGGCATGGTGCCTATCCAAAAGAGATAAACGGAGACTAGAGGCCTTTGAGATGTGGTCCTATAGAAGACTACTAGGAATTTCCTGGAGAGACCACATTACAAATGAGGAGGTTCTCCGAAGAATCGAAGGTGGAAGGCACCTGCTCAGGACCTTGCCCGAAAGGCGAGCGAGATGGATCGGCCATGTAATACGTCAAGAAGGCCTCCTGCGCGTCATAATGGAGGGGATGACCGAGGGGACAAATTCTAGGGGACGCCCACGCCGAGGGTACCTGGAGGACCCATTAGAGGACGTGCGCTGCTCATCATATGTTGACTTTAAAAGAGCCGCACGAGACACGGGGGAATGGAGGAGAAGAATGAATGTAATTGCTGCCAGCCAATCCCAGGATTGAGACCGGAGAAGAATATTATTTTTACATTGTCACTGAATATAATATTATTTCATTTCGATTTAATTACTATGCATAAAATATAAAGTTCGAAATAATAATGGAGTCAAAACAAATAAAAATGTATAGAATTTCTCGAGTCACATTTTATAATATTGTCAATATGGCAAAAATGAACGGCAACGTTAGACGAGGACGACCAAGGAAGACGTGGCATGATCAGATAAACCAAAATCTTAAGTCTGGTCATGTCAAAAGCAGACAGAACCGAAGGGCATGTATGACAAGATGTATGAATGTGGAAGAGGCTAGGAGTGTATGCCAGGATAGACGTGTGTGGCGGTCCATTCTCTCTGCCTAACCCTACGGGAAAATGGCGTGATGGTAGTAGTAGTAGTAGTAGTAGTCAATTTCACCATCACAGAATAAAAAAATGGTCTACGTCACCCGAACTCTAGCTGCTTATTAATCTGATTTATATACATACTATGAAGCGTGTTGTCCAGATATTTGTTGAAAGATACGTTTATGAAATTATTTTTATTTTTGCTATTATTCAATTATGTACGTGCTTCCACTTTCCATTATGTTGTATCCAAATTAAAAACAGGGCCCTTGGCCTCATAGAGTTTGAGATACTTTTTTTTGTGATACATGTACATATTTGTACGAATAAATTTAAAAAAAAAATAAAACCGAAAAATGACTTTTCCACTCACAGAAAATTTAAAACAAAACGTTTTTTTTAAAACCAAAAAATGGCTTTTCCACTCATAGAACTGAAAATATTCGAAATTTATTTTTTAACATGTTACGTTAAGATAGAAAAGCATAAATATAGTGCCTTGTATATTTGCTTATATTTTAATTTGGCATATTTGCATTTTTTTAACCTTCTACACTGCTCTAAAAACAGATCGTGTAGATACTTTGCTTAACTTATAATAAACGCCGATTTTTTAGTCACTAAACTAAACTGATCTAATAAAAAAAAATTCAATCCAAATGTTTGTGGACAAAAAACTGGATTTTACCGCCTAGGAAGTTATTAAGAAATAAGTAAAAAAATAATTTAAAAATGTATGGAAAATTATTTTCAGGCGATGCCTAGTATACGATGTAATTCAATCAAATGAATGTCTTCGTGATAATAAAGCTTTCTGCACTTTAATTTCACTAAAATCAACCCGTGGAAGAATTGAAGAAATATGTATGTTTAGACGTAGGCAGAACGGTGAATCTTTAACAGCGTGAAAAGTTGCTACTTAAACCAGCAAATTTCGGGTAATAAGCCCTGTAAATGCCTAGACTTCCACGTCCTTCTCTAAGTTCTCCATTTTTGTTTCAATGTGTAAGTATTTAACTAGCTGAATACGCACGTTAAGATGCCGACAGGAATTCATTAGTTGTACGCTTATTTTAGCTACAAAATAATGTAGTTTTGCAATATAATTACGCAGTTTCTTTACATACAAGGTTACGTTTTCTAGTGATATTACCCTTCGGGTTACATATTGTAGAAACTGCATAACGGTGAACAGAAAAACTATAAAAAATTGAAGGTTAGGTTTTTGACTAATGAAATAATACGAGTAGTTGCGTTTGGTTCAAGTTAAACCATTTTTTAAAAACTTGCAGTGATTTTCTTTAAAAAAATTTAAAACCCGACAAAACTTATCTTAACACCCAATATAATAAATAACGGAAACAATTTTTTTTTAATGTAAATAAACGACATCAAACAAAAAATTCAGTGGCAAATATAGAAAAAAAATCATTACCGCTTAAACACATAAATTGGACGAAGATCTTATAAAAAACAAAGTTGCACGCCATTCGAAAGAATTTTTTTGTTAACATATTACAACAGAGATGAAGAACATTAAAAAAAGACAATATAGATGTCTAGGCATCTACAGGGCTTATGACCTGTCGTTGGCTGGTTTTTTCCAGTTTTTTTCAGTGCTGCAGAGCAGCGCTTATTTTATAATTAAAAAATACATACAATAATTTGTTACCCACTAAGTCTAAAGACTTTTCGGTGGGACACATTTTTTTTTATATGACAGGTTTATATTACATTTATTTTATTTATATTTAACAAATTTATTTATAAACCGGCACTATAAAGTATCTAGAAGATATTTCTTCAGTTCTTTTTTTTCATTTGAAGATCTTTCATGTTAATGATGGTTTGTGGGAGATCATTGAACAATCTTGGAACAACGCAATTTAATGTTCGCTCTCCGAAGTAATTTGTGATTCGGGGAACAGACAGGGAGCCCTTAGTTTTTAATCTTGTGTTGTGAGTGTGGGAAACTCTTTTTTTTATATTCCGGATCAACAAAGTGATCTACAATCAATTTGTAGTCACTAAGTCGTTTAAGTGGCCACTTTACATACTGTGTAACATTCACCATTCTGCCCATATTTTAACATCTACATTACTTAAATTCTTTCATTTATTGATGTTTGTGAAGTTTAAGAGCTGAAACCTTTATTAATGCTGGTGAGATTCATCTAATTGAATTATTTCACCTACACACTGGGCAACGCCTGAAATTTATATTTTTTTCAATTTCTATACTTCTTCATGGACCAGATGGATTTATCAGCAATATTTTGAGTTTGTACAAATTTTTGTAGACAAGGACTGGATTCAACTCCCTGGGGAGCTGTTAACATTTACGTATTACAACAGAGAAGAACATGTTATATTCATTAGTTCTATCAGAGATGAATCATTTTTTAGGCGTTGCCTAGTATGTAGGTGAAATAATTCAATTAGATGAATCTCACTCGCATAAATAAAGGTTTTAGCTCTAACTTCACAAACATCAACAGATTAAAGAATTGAAGTTATATAGATGTTCAAATATGGGCAGAATGGTGAAGGTTACACAGTGTATAAGTGGCCACTTAAACCAGCCAATGACAGGTCATAAGCCCTGTAGATGTATAGACATCTATATCGCCTTCTTTAAAATGTTTTTCATCTCTGTTGTAATATGTTAATGTTAACTGCTCCCCAGGGAGTTAAATCCAGTCCTTGTCTACAAAATTTAGACAAACTCAATATATTGTTGCATTATGCTTTAATTTTATGACATTTTGCATGATCAAATCATACTTTTCGTTACAAAAAACTTTGAATTTCTTTCGAAAAATCTGCATACTATAATCCGAACGCTTCGTACATCCTAACAAGGTATAATTTTTGGGAGTTCAGATTATCAAGTCCCCGCTGATCTCAAAATACTGTTGAAAAAAAATCTCTTTTATACGTAGTTTTTGTTTATTGCCTACTTTTTACGACGTTTTTAACGCCAAGGGGACGGATAAAATATTGGAAAATCTGATTTCCAATTCCCCGAGAAAACCTTCGACCTTAAACTGCCAGCGTTCTACGTACATACATATTTATATTACGTGATTGTCAACATTAAATTTAAGCAACTCTGATTTGTCACAACCTTATACGCTTCACTGGTTTAAAATATCTTTTGGTTCAATAAAACATCAAGGTTTAATAACTTGATACTCACAAAAAAGAAATTGCCATAACATAACCTTTGAAAACGCAAAACATAATCAAAAACATAGTTTATACTTACATTTCAGGGTATTACATGCAAACCCCGCAAAATTCTAAATCTTCCATCCTAAGGTGCGTCCGTATTTTTAAATTTAAAAATTAGTACCAAAAATTAAAAAAATATGATAAAAATTGTACGTCATTCGAAAGAAAATATTTTGCTTTACAAGATGTTGTTTTTGTTTTTACGATATATGAATTAATTTATTTTATTACAAGCCTTAAAAATGTGATGTAAAGTAGACGGAAAATTGTTTTCAGGCGTTGCCTAGTAGGTGAATTGGTTCAGCCGGATGAATCTCACCCACGTGATAAAGGTTTTAGCTCTTTTACTTCACAAAAGTTGAGAAAATGTGGATGTTCAAACACAGGCAGAATGGTGAATGTTACACAGTGTGTAAAATGGCCACTTTAACCAGCCAACGACAGCTCATAAGCCCTGTGAATGCCTAGACTCCCATATTCCCATCTCAAAAATAATTTTTCTCTCTGCTGCACCAAATTTAAATGTGAAAACTACATTTTCAACACCCGTTCTATTCGCGTTCAATCGAGGAAATAAAGCTTCCAAAGCAGCTCGCGATATTTGCGCAGTAATCGACTCATTTGTTGGTGACGTGTGCGTTTTTTTCCAAATGAAGATAGCAAGAGGACACAAAAAAGGTCAATCATTGTGTATGAACATATGACAACAGAGATGAAGAACATTTTAAAGAAGGTTATATGGAAGTCTAGGTATCTACAGGGCTTATAGCCTGTCATTGGCTGGTTTAAGTGGCCACTTTACACCCTTTACAAGTTTACTATGTAGATAAAATTTAAGAATAATTTTATCTTCAAGTTTATCTACAAAGTAAAATAAGGTTTTCTAAACATGTTAAATAACTGGTTAATTTTCATACAAATATACACATTTTCGTACATAAATATCGATACTAGTTTATACCGTTTCAGTATATACCGATGAAGATTGACGTTCATAATCGCGGCCCAGATCTATAAAGAGCATGGCTACTGTGTGGAAGACGAGAGTCTACATTTTGCTAAATCTCCCCCCCCCCACCCCCCCAAGCCCAGATCCGTAAAGTATCGGGCTATTAGGTAGGGGGCGAGCTACATAACATCCTCAGGTTTAACCAACGCAGTGGTCCCCCGAGGCTGAGGCTCCCTTTATGATGTAAATTGATGTCTTATCTCTGTTGCAATCAATTTCTTTACATGTTCCCAGCCGTGACACCAGAAGTCAAAATCTGCTATTTATAAAATCTTCTAAGAGCAACTTTGGTTTTTATGCCCCAATGTCCAGAATGTGTAGATTAGTCAATTCATCACACGACTTGGAATTCTTTGGGATAGATCTTCCGGCTTTTCGTAGATCTCTTCGCGACTAAACAGTGTGGGATGAAGTTGGATTGGCATGGTTTAGCTCAAAGTTTTAGGTCTTTCGTTTTTTTTTAAGATATTACATACAATTATTGTTTTGCCCTTGTTTGTCTTTGCTAAATAGTTTTATGTTCTTTTTCTTCAGTTTCTTGCATTTATGTTTCTTTATGTAACTGTTGTAATTGGCTTAGGCCGTATATATAATAAATAAATAAATAAAGCATCACACTCACATAGAACACGTATAGGTGTTTCCTCATCTGCACTACTGAACCTACATCTAGAAGTTTCGGAAAGGTTCATTCTTTAATTTATTCTAGCAAGTGTTTGTTCAATCTGCAGTGTGTAACATTCACCATTCTGCCTACATTTGAACATCTATGTTCCTTTGATTCTTCCATGTGTTGACGTTTGTGAAGCTAAAGAGATGAAACCTTTATTGTTGCGGGTGAGATTCATATGATTGATTCCCCGCAACAATAAAGCTTAAGCGATTTTTTTCGAAGAGATCGTATTTCATTCTTCCTTTGCCACTTCCATGTTTCACTTCTATACACAAGTGTTGGGACTAAAACTCAGTTGTGCACTGTCAGTTTACCTTCGATTGACACATTTTGATTAGCAATTACTGCGCTTAGTGCGCCGTTCATTTTGCTGCCCGCATTAACTCTCCTTTCAACATCTTTTTCCACGCATCCATCCCTTGAAAACATGCTTCCCAGAGACACAAATTCTTCTACTTGTTCGAAACATTCATTTTTCACATTTATTATGCAGCCAGTAACCTCACTTCCAAAAAAAATAACTAAATTAAAAAGATATCGTTAAACAATTAGATGCCCAATTCCTAAAAATGCCTATGGCCAATTTTATTGGTTTTGAGTTAGCAACACGGCCGTGTTTTACAGCAATTTGTGAACTATACATTTCCCTTATAAATTTTTCAGTAAAGAATACCCCTATTGAATTTCGTATTTGAAAAATACTATTTCAATAAAAAAAATTTTAGATCCTAAATATCTCTTAATCCGAGAGTTTTTTCCCTGAGAAAAAATCCCTTAGTCCTTTTAATACTTTTGAAAAATCCGTAAGTCCTGACCTTAGGCTTAAGTCCACTGTTTTACAAGCAATAGTTTTGTAACTAAACATGTAACAATTTTGTATTTTTTTATCTTAAAATAAAGAAGAAGAAAAACTTTACAATGCGTATTTCAATTTTCCGAAATTGTGTCATTTAACAATTCACGAACAAAATAAACACTGAATCAGAACTACAAAAAAAGACTTAGTTATTTTATGAAATTGGGCATCTAATTACATAACCTCACATTTGTCAAAAAACTGCCTTTTTGCTTATGACGACAGTACTGTAACGCATATAATAAGTCAATAAATAAATCACTCCCTATTAAAACTGAAAATGTAAGTAAAAAATACTGTAATACAAAATAAATGCGTTAACAGTTTTGTAAAATGTTTTAATTGTGTGTTGGTACACAGCACACCTCATTTTTTATTTCCTCCTATTCAGTTTTTTCATCGTAAACAATTGAAAATCGCAATTTCGTCATAATATTTCGATTCCATTGTAAATTTATTTGACGGACAGAACAATACGACAATAGATCGTTGACAATTCTGCATCAATAAGTTATATTATTATATATTATTATTAGGTGTAAATTACACAATCATAATACCCATTGTAGAGCTCATAAACCTGGTATAAAGGTACGCCGAGGCATAACTTTATGCCAGGATTGAGTAAGGGCCCTTGAGTAAGTGTTTTTTATGCGTTTGTACAATTTAACAAAGGAATGCAGAAAACGAGGAAGATCGACCTATCTCCTTCGACTACAAAAACAACAAACCACTACGCAGTTTTACCGTAGGGGTAGGCAGAGAGGATTGAACGCCATGTCACTCTGTCTTTGCATACAGACCTTGCTTCCTCTGCATTCATACATCTTTTCATGCACGCACGAAAATTATGGGCTGGCTTGTCTCAAAGGTTTTTTTTTGTTGATAAATTGTTTTTTATGGGAGCTAAGACCATCCAAAAACCCCAAAAAGTGCGCGGTTTTTTTGCCGTCTTTAAGCGTACGGTGTACAAAGGTTTGAAGAAATATGGATGTTCAAACATAGGCAAAATGGTGAATGTTACACCGTGTGTAAAATGGCCACTTAAACCAACCAATGACAGGTCAAAATCCCTGTTAGTGCCTAGACCTCCATAACCCCTTTTATAAAATGTTCTCCATCTCTGTTGTAATTTGTAATAGTTCATAAATTAATAAATAATTTATTTTTTTTTTGAAGTTGTAAATTGAATGTAGTTATGAAGAAAGCAGACAGTCCACAATTTAAAAAAAAATAGATACTGGTCTTATCGGGTACAGTAAGGTCAATTTAATCACCTAAAAATAGTGTCGATCACAAAAACGGCATTCCTCAATGAGGAACATCAGCCCTACGGGAAATTGGATACAAAAATGTTTTCTTGGGCGCGGTAAAAACTAGAGCATTTAATTGTACGGCAAAGTTTCTTGAAAATGTACAAAAAAATAAATAAAAACGCACTACTTTGTTTGACGTCACTGGTTCATATGAACCAACCAATGATGAGAGAGCTGTGAAGGATATCCGGTTGGCTTACCGTAAACGAACCAATGGGAAGAACTAACGAAGAACAACCACTGACGTCATACGTGGAGTTATTTCAGAAATTCAAAACCTTAAAAAAACATAGCGCTGATAACACTATATGCAAAAAAAATAGTTACAAAAATAAAAATAGAAATAGTATTTAAACAAATTAAACAATTTAAAAAAGACACTGAACTTCCTCATTTGCAGAAGACACCCATGGCAATAGAAAACTCTTACAATACTTCTAAAATCAATAGAACTAGTCAAATACGTTATTAGATTTATGTTTGTAATATAAAAAAACTTATGAATTTATTGTTAATCATTTGTCAAAGTCTAAAACATTCCAACTGCTCTGTAGATTTGATTATTCACTCTTTTTAACGCGCTATTATCTATCCTGTTATTCTTTCTTTTTTCTCTGCTGCATTGACATGTTTTTATACTTTTAATTACTTATATTGTAAATGCATATAAATTTAAAGTAAATCAAAATAATTTTTTTGAACACGTGTAAACACTACATTAAATTTTATGAATTAGTATGAATGTATTATTATTTTATGTTTTTTCTTTATGTGTCTTATGTTTTTTTTTTCTCTCATGTACTCGTATTTAAAATTATATAACTCTTATAATAAACAATAAACAACTACAACAGTGTAAGTCACTCTCCAAGCACAAGAGTTAGTCTCTTTTTTGGAGAGTTACAGTGATAACATTTACTAGATGTGTAAAAGTAGATATGTATAGAATTTTAAAAAAAACATGTACGTTTTTTGAAATTTATTAATATATATATATTTTTTATCAATATATTGCTGCTCTTACTATAATGTGTCATTAATTTTGAAGATGTTTTTTGAATTGACTTAAATTTAATGTCTTTTATTTCATTTAAAGATTCTTCTCATCGTTTCTTTGAATCCCATAAAATATGTATGTGTATATTTATGTTTTTCCTTTTTGATTTTTTTTTTATTGTTTTATTTTTTTTATATCTGAGAACGTTTTTCGTTCTTTATTTTAATTCTTACCATTAAGGTACACAAAAAAATCTTTTTAATAATATTTTTAATATTATTTCCATTTTTAAATACTAACTACAAACTTTCAAAAAACTTTTTTTACTTTAATTTTAATTTTTAGACAACTTCCGTTTATGTTTTTTTCCTTCTCTTTTTTGCCCTTTCATTAATATCCTTAGATATAATTATTGAATAATATGGAAACTTCACTGGTCCATTAGAGTTAAGTCTTACTGTGTAAAATATAAAACTATGTAACCGTACTGTATGTTTCCTGAATAACATAAAATAGAAAATAAAAAAATATACGTTTAATGGTAAATGGAAATATCATTACAAGGATGAAAATTAAATTACAAGGGCCAATTCCAGTTCCCTTTTTATCTTGAAAACCGTGTTGGTTGGAGTAATCACTTAACGCGGTGTGTAACATTCGCCATTCTGTCGTGGTGTAATGGTCAGCGCGTTTGCCCACCACGCAAGAGGTCTCAGGTTCAATTTTCGACCGGTTGTCATGAAAAATTTATTTAAAAGCGTGATTTTACACTAGAATATTTCATAGTCGCTGCACTAGTACCCGAGGCGTAGGACCGATCATCTCACCTTCATGTAATAAAAATGATTAAGATACGCTGCGATTGGTGTACCAATGCAGTGCCCTATGCACCATTTGATGCGGAAAGGGAATGATTTGCTTTATTCTGTCAAATTTTTGCGATTTCCGGTTAGTATCAAATTTCCAAAATTTTTTCAAAGTTACATGCTAATTTCTTCGTCTCTGCTGAGAAATTGGTGTATTATGATAATTGTGATGATTTTCTGACGTTTAACCGCTTTGTTTCGCAATTTCGCGCGACTGCGCATCTCTTCTGCGCACTATATAAAACTAGATAAATTATACGTATATAAGGAAAATACAAAGTAAAGTATCAGTAATTGTATGTGTATACAAGTGTCTATAAGTTTATGTGTGTGTGTGCATTATGATCAGTCTGAAATGCATTTTATGTATGTGTGTGTGGTGGGGAATGCGACCATTGGCTCTGCACCTTTTTTTGGCGTGTTAAATTTTGAAATTTTTAATGTATTTCTTTAATATTCGTCATCGTTTTTTTTCTAGATACGCATAGCTAACACTAGCAGGCATACGAGACATATCCAGAAAGTAAGATTACTTAATTTTTGCATTTAAAATAAATATTCCTCATGACCACTATTAACATAAACATATACACATATACTTCACTTAAGCTGATATAAATAATTATTTACAATATTTGAGTTTTTCCAAATGTTCATAGACAAAATACTGGATTTCACCCACTCGGGAGTCATTAAGAATAACAAATTACAACAGGATTGGAGAATACCTTAAATAAGGGAATATGGAAGTCTAGGCATTTACAGGACTTATGACCTGTCATCGGCTAGTTTAAGTAGCCACTTTACACATTGTGTAACATTTACCATTTGGCCTATGTTTGAACATTCATATTTCTTCGATTCTTTCATCTGTTGATTTTAATGAAGTTAAAGAGCTGAAACCTTTATTGTTGTGAAGAGATTTATCTGACTTCATTTTTTTTGCTGCGTTGACATGTTTTTATACTTTTAAACTACTTTTAATTACCTATATTATATATGTATATAAAATCAATATATTGCTGCTCTTACTATAATGTGTCATTAATTTTGAAGATGTTTTTTAAATTGTCTGAAATTTTTTTGTCTTATATTTCAATTAAAGATTCTTCTCATCGTTTCTTAGAATCTCTTAAAATATGTCTGTGTATATTTATGTTTTTCCTTTTTTTTTAATGTCATTACTATTTTATTTTATTTTTACATCTGAATGTGTTTTTCATTCTTTATTTTAATTCTTAACTTTTAATTAATTTTACAAATTTTCTTCATTTTTAATATTATTTCCATTTGTAAATACTCACTACGAACTTTAAAATATATTCTTTTTACTTCTCTTTTTTATACTTTCATTAATAACCTTACATACAATTGCTTTATATTAGAGAAACTTCACTGGTCCATTAGAGTTAAATCTAACTGTGTAAAATATTAAATTTTGTAGCTGTACTGTATGTTTCCTAAATAAAAGAAAATAATGAAAAATAAAAAAAATTAACTCTGTTTAAATCACGTCTGAAAAAACATCTCCTTTCTGTTCCTTAATCTCTCCTCCGTTCCTTTTTTCTCTTTTTTCCTTTTTCCCATTGAGTAATACTTTAAATTTAAGGTAATTTATAAACAAATACGTTTATTTCTATTTTTATATATCTTTAGCTTTTTAATCTTTTTTTCTATTGAATATGTTCTGTAACTTGAATTATAAAAATGAAACTTTAATTTTTTTGGTTGGTTGGAAGAAATTGCCATTGGCAATAAGCCCGCCAATGTACAAATAACATTATGTACAAAAAGTTAAATAAATAAAGAAAGATCTGACCCATCGATATGTTTCTTTATGTAAGTGTTGTTATTGACTTATACCCGTATGCAGAGACAAACCTTAGGGTGAGGAAAGTACATTCTAATGTCTTCACCTTCGGGTTATTTTCTGCATTTGAAATTAGAATATACTTTCCTCACATTAAGTTTTGTCTCTGCATACGGGTATTAGACAATAAACGTAATAAATAAAAATACAATTTGTTTTCGTTTTTCTGTGGTTGGCGTCACCTTAAGTAGACGCGAAAATACTCACACCATTCAACACGCTCACACAGACGCGCCGCCCGCCTATAATCTCACAGCGCTCGTGCCTCCGTGTTGGTGACGCCGCGTCAGTGTTGGAAATGGGTCAGCGGGTGAATAGCATCCTACAAGGACGGCAAGGGTATGCAGAGATTAGGTTCTTGTTATATTATTTAACAACATCAAAACAGCACTATTATTAATGCTGTTTTATCCATAGAGTATTTAAAGCCGTTAAAAATGTTCATCAAATTATGTTGGTTTAAATTTGTTTTTTATTTCATTTATTATTATTTATTTGTTTAGAAAAAACACAACCAATTACACCACCTCGTGGTCAGTGCGTTTGTCTACCATGTATCTCGGGTTCGGTTGATATGAAATATTTATTTAAAAGGGTGTCTTCACACTAGAACATTTCGTGGTCCCTGGACTGGTACCTGAAGCGTAAGACTGGTCATCTTACCTTCACGCAACAAAAAAAATAGATACGCTGCGATTGGTGTACCGATGCCATATGCACCATTGGGTGCGGAAAGGGAATCATGATGATTATTTAGGAAAAAAACAACAGTTTTTATATATATTGCAAACAAAATATCAATAAAAATTTTCCACGGTGGTGTTGATAAGAATTTTTATTTAAATTTCTTGCAACAGAAAAGGGAAAACATTATTGAGAAGGGAATATGGAAGTCTAGGCATTGTTTACAGGGCTTATGACCTGTCGTTGGCTGGTTTAAGTGGCCACTTTACACACTGTGTAACATTCACCATTCTGCACATGTTTCAACATCCACATTTCCTCAACTCTTCCATCTGTCGACTTTTGTGAAGTAAAAGAGGAAATCCAGTCAGAATTTGGATATACTCAAACATTGTTAAATTATGTTCTTTTAAATTTGTTCTCAATTTTCTTTTTTTTTATTTAAGAAAAAACAAGTTTTTACATATATGCACACAGAAAATAATAAATAAAATATGAAGAAACTAAAATTGTTAAAACAGTCGATATAAATTTCCCAAATTGATGAAATTTAGAATTATTTTGTAAATTTGTTGCAACAGAGAGGGAAAACATTTTTAAGAAGGGAATATGGAAGTCTAGGCATTGACAAGGCTTCTGCCCTGTCATTGGCTGGTTTAACTGGCCATTTTACTCACTGTGTAACATTTATAATTCTGCCTATGTTTAAACATCCACGTTTCCTCAACTCTTCCATCTGTTGACTTTTGTGAAGTAAAAGAGCTGAAACCTTTATCGTGTGGGTGAGATTCATCCGACTGAACCAATTCACCTACTAGGCAACGCCTGAAAACAATTTTCCAATTTTTATACTTCTTCTTTTACCAGGTAGTTAATTCAACAATGTTTTGAGTATGTTCAAATGCTTGCAGAATGGCTGGATTTTCTCCCTAGGGAGTTATTCATATTTAAATTTGTTGCAACAGAGAATGAAAACATTTTTTACATGGGAATATGGAAGTCTAGGCATTAGAGGGCTTATGATCTGTCATTTTTTTTTTTAATGTATTTATGTTTATGTTTATAAAAGGCATTTGTGCCGTGTACACACTAATAAATAAATAACTATTTCCCGAAACACACGAAAAGAGCTAGCTGCCTGGCAGTGCCTGGTTTAAGTGGCCACTTTACACATTCTGTAACATTCATCATTCTGACCATGTTTCGACATCCCCATTTCCTCAACTCCTTCATCTGTTGACTTTTGTGAAGTAAAAGAGCTGAAACCTTTATCAAGTGGGTAAGAATTATTATCCATTGGTTTTTCTTCCCTGTTGCAACAAATTAAAATATATATAACTCCCAAGGGAAAAAATCCAGCCAGTCTGCAAGCATTTGGACAAACTCAAAACATTTTTACATTTTTAAAAATTAATATAGTTACATAAAATGATACATGTGTTTTTAAAATATTACAATCTACTTTTATATACTTTGTTAACTTTTCAAAAAAGAAACTAGCTCTTTTGCTTGGAGAGTGACTTACTCTGTTATAGTTATTTAGTAATTAGAAGCTTTATAATTTTGAATATCCAAAAAAAATTTGCAAAATAAAAAGAAATACAGAAAAAAATTATACATTCATTTTAATTAAAATAAAATGCTGTTTTTACTCGGGTTCAATTTTTTTCTTTAAATTTACTTAGAATTTATTTAGTGAAATATTAGTTTTAATAGTTTTTAGTTCATTAGAGATAATTACATTTTTTTATTTTTCTAAAACAAAACTATTTTGACCATGACTTTTGTGGAATTTAGGAATTTCGATATTATTTTGGTATTTTAGTGACTTATTCATCTTAAATTCGTTTATTGTTCCTTCTTTATAAATTTTTATAATAGACAACAATTTTTTAAGTATGTCAAAATGTTTGTAGACTGGCTGGGTTCCTCCCTAGGGTGTTTTTCAGATCTAAATTTGTTGCAACAGAGGAAAAACATTTTTAAGAGGGGAATATGGATTTTCTTTTTCGGAAACAGTAATGTAAATAAATGCATTAAATTTATGAAAAAAATATTATTAAGAAGTCAAATTGAATACCTATGTATATATTTTTTTATCCGAACAAACTTTTGTTGATTTTTTTTAAAATAATCCTAATGAAAAAAAAAAATTACTACTATGATAGTTGAAGTGTATAAAACACTGTAAAGTAGAATTTTCATATTTTAAAATTAATTTTTCAATTAAATCTTACATTTTTTTTGCACTCCCAGGTGTTATGACAAACTCATTTGGGGACAGAATATTTTTTAATTTTTGTATTTTTTTTTTTCATTTTTTTTTTTTTTATAGTACAGAATAATATTTACATAAAGGTATGGTAATAATAATAATAAAGTAACAAGTAATAATATGTACATAAAACTGAAATAAGATAGCAAGCAAGTATATAATACAAAGAAATTAAAAGAATTTATTATAAAAATTAATATTAAACATTTACATATAGTAAGAAAGAATTATACGAGAAAAAAGTAAACTTCAACTTCCACGTACCTCCTCAAATAGCATTTTTTAAATAAATATATTGATTTTTTGGCGTTCTTTTGATGTTATAAGTGTCCTGAGGAAGAGACAAGTACGTCTGGAAACCGGTAGATATAGAAAATTCATCTGGTTAAGAACGAAAGTAAGGTGATCAGTCGTACGCATCAGGTGCTAGTCCAGGAACAATAAAATTTTGAAGTTAATCAACCTTTATAATCAATATTTTACATCCACCCAGCCAGAAAGCGAACTCAGGATATTGAAGATGACAGGCGAAGACGCCGACCCCGGACTTATATCCGCTCGGATTCTTTTTTCAGGATATTTACCTGGGAGTAACACTTTCAGGTAACGTGATTAGTCGATATAAATTTCAGAAAACAACCTTAAAAAGGTATATACAATCGTTTAATATCTTGTAATTAATTATGGACAATTTGCGTGTTGTAACTCAAGGATTTATAAAAATACTTGTAACGTAAATGCGCTTTTCATATTATAGAACGTTAATCAAGCACGCTTTTAACTTGTTTTCATAAAAAAAAAAAGTATTTTAAAAAGAAAAAATTCATTCGGGAAAATACTAAATATATTTTTGAAGTATATTTACTAGGGTTGGAATGACTGAGAAAGATATTGAAAGGAGGGTGAGTGCCGGGAACAGAGTGAACGGTGCACTTAGTCAACCTCAGCAAATAAATGTTTGTCGCAAGAGGCAAAATTAGCAGTTCACAATGGAGTCCTTGTGCTGACCCTGATGTATGAGAGCGAAGTATGGACTATGAAAAACAGGGATGAAAGTAGGTTGAATACTGTCGAAATGAGATATCTCAGGTTTATGTGAGGTAAATCTATGTAGATTACCAGTGGCGAACGGTAATTTAATATACAGGTAAGCTGTAAAAAAATATCGTTTATTTGTACCTACATAGTACGTACATAATGTAATGTAAGTTATATATGCTATGAATTGCTATTTTTTATGTGGTTCTGTGTGACACAACAACTCACATCTATGAAATCATCTCAAACGACGAAACTTTGTGATATAATTACATTGTGTAGATATGTTATCCATTAATTTAACACATAACTTATATAAAAGTTTAAAATTCAGTCATTATTAGGTATTCTCATAACGATTGAAATGTCAATTGGCCTATTTGTTCTAGAAATAAATAATGCCAAAAACGGCCGCGTCGAGCGCCACATGTGTTCCGAGTCATATGTCAAAAGTATTATCTGAAAGAAAAGCAGTCCTTAAGAAATAATGTTTGAAAAACTGTTTTCCAAATCGAGAATCTTTAAAGAATTTGTGTAATCTGCAAGTTAACTCTAGGAAGAAAATCCCGATACAGGATTTAATATGTTGAATGCTGTCGAAATGCGATCCCTCGGGCGAATGTGTGGTAAAACGATGTATGATAGGTGCACAAATGTCGAGATCCGTGAAGTGTGTAAGGCTGAGACATGCATTATTGACAGAATAAAAAAAGGGGTGCTGCGTTGGTTTGGACATGTAGAGCGAATGGACAGCGAAAGAACGGCTTAAAGGATCTACGATGCAAATGTTGATGGATGCAGAAAACGAGGAAGACCGAGAAAGACATGGCACGATCAAGTCCATCAAATACTTGAAGATGGACATGTCAAAAGTAGGAATAATCGGCGTGCGTGCATTAAAGGTGTACGAATGTAGAGAAAACGAGGTCTGCATGCCAAGATAGCGTGTTATGGCGTTCTATCCTCTCTGCCTACCCCTACGGGGAAACGGCGTAATGGTTTGTTGTTGTTGATAATATTGAATTGAATTGAACAATTGAAACGCCTGATTTTGAACGTTTCGAAGAATTTTTTAACAACAACAACAACGACAAACTATCACGCCGTTTCCCCGTACGGGTAGGCAGAGAGGATAGAACGCCATAACACTCTATCTTGGCATACAGACCTCGCTTCCTCTACATTCATACATCTTCTCATGCACGCACGCCGATTATTTCTACTGTTGACATGTCCATCTTCAAGTATTAGTTGGATTTGGTCATGCCATGTCTTTCTCGGTCTTCCTCTATTTCTGCATCCATCAACATTCGCATTATAACTGGTGACATGTCCGTCTTCAAGTTTTTAAATTGATTTAAATACGTTTCGGTTTCGGCCGAAACTAGAACTCTTATTTCTGTCGGTCAGTCGGTAGGCAGTTTCAGAACGACACGACGAGCTGAATGTCACCCTGTACGTTTGTCCCAAAAAGGAACATTCATTTTCCTTACTAGGTAAGCTCCAAGGCTAAAATTGTAACATTTTGTGCCTGCAGGGCAATAATGCTGGCCAGCGAACATATACGAGTATGTGCTGATGAATCAGTTTTAAAATCCCTTCTAAAACAGAATGTTAAACATATGATAGATGTGGTACACAGCGAATTATCCATACATCGAATAAACATTAAAAAAATATGTTTTAAAATATACATCAGGGGCGTGGGGTAAGGTTTTCGATTAGGGAAGCAGTCACTTGGTACCAAGTAAAATTGGTAAAATATAGGTGAAATTTGCGCCCAATACAAACACAGAAATTCAAATTGAGTGACTTGATGACTCCCGAGGGGGTGAAATCTAGCCTTTTGTCTGACAACATCTGATCTGTCTTTCCTCTTCAAAATTTCAAACAATTTTATTGATAGTCCATATCTCTTGGAGCGTATTTCAATCAATCGTTCCGTTAACACGACAATTTAATTTTTTTCATAATTCATTGCCCAAAAAAAATATGATCAAAACTCGTTTATTTATCGTAGCTGCGCCAAATTTAATCAACTTTGTCTTAGATATTTTAAATACAAAATTTTGACTTCAAAAAAAAATCTTTTTGAAACACTGTAAAATGAAACATTTGTCAGTGTGTAATAAGTTTAAGTTCATTTAAATATGTTTATTTTATTATGATATCAAAATGTTGAATCGTTCAACTATATTATATATATAAAGATGATGTATTAAATAAACATGTTAGATTGTCCTTAGAATTTTGACACGGAACCTAACCTTACATCTTCAATTATATTTGTTTTAATTTTACGCCGGTGTCTTTCGGAACTGAACCCCGGAGTAAAACGCCGTTTACCTGTACTACATATCGAGCCTTCAAATCGGATACCGTTGATGAATAAGACTTGAGACATTATTACCTCAGGGCATAAATGCGAGGCTAGCTTACTAAACTAATATAATATTAATATATATTATAGCGTCATAGTGACAGATGAAAACAACAAATCAAACAAAAGTAATTACTGAAGATATTTTCACTTAACAAATTACAACAGGGATGGAAAACATTTTAGAGGAGGAATATGGAAGTCTAACGCCGAACTGGAGTCGTGGATATCATGGATCGTGCAGCGAAATTGAAATGGCAGTGGACAGGGCACTCGGCGAGACAAAATGATGGCAGGTGGACACCCAGAATAATAAAGTGGAGACCATGGGCAAACAAACGAAGTGTTGGAAGGCCACAGAAAAGACGAGTCGACGACATTGCCTCTCCGGTAAAACGTGGATGATGGGAAGGAATTGAGGCGTTTGGAAGAGGCCGCCATCCAGCAGTCGAGAGAACAAGGCTGAAGAAGAAGAAAGAAGGTATTTACAGGGCTTATGACCTGTCATTGGATGGTTGAAACAGATTCCTGTTTTTTTCCATTCGGAAACGTTTGGAAGAGGCTGCCATCCAGCAGTCGAGAGAACAAGGCTGAAGAAGAAGAAAGAAGGTATTTACAGGGCTTATGATCTGCCATTGGATGGTTTAAGTGGCCACTTTACACGCTGTGTAACATTCACCATGCTGCCCATGTTTCTACATCCACATTTCTTCAACTATTACATCAGTTGACTTTTGTGAAGTAAAGGAGCTGAAGTAGATAATATTGAATTGAATTGAACAATTGAAACGCCTGATTTTGAACGTTTCGAAGATTATTTTAACAACAACAACTAACTATCACGCCATTTCCCCGTACGGGTAGGCAGAGAGGATAGAACGCCACAACATTCTATCTTTGCATACAGATCTCGCTTCCTCTACATTCATACATCTTCTCATGCACGCGCGCTGATTATTCCGACTTTTGACATGTCCATCTTCAAGTATTAGTTGGATTTGGTCTTGCCATGTCTTTCTCGGTCTTCCTCTATTTCTGCATCCATCAACATTCGCACTGTAAATATTCTTAGCCGTTCTTTCGCTGTCCATTCGTTCTACATGTCCAAACCGGCGCAGAGCTCCTTTCTTGATTTTGTCAATAATGCTTGCCTTACATAATTACCACACATTCGCCTGAGAGATCGCATTTCGACAGCATTCAGCCTACTTTCATCCCTGTTTTTCCAAGTCCATACTTCGCTCCCATACATCAGGGACGGGACCAGGACTCCGTTGTGAACTGCCAATTTTGCCTCTTGTGACAAACATTTATTTGCCAAGGTCGATTTAAGTGTACCGTTTACTCTGTTCCCGGCACTCACCCTCCTTTCAATATATTTCTCGGTCATTCCATCCCTATTGAACATAATAATATAGATGTGCATAAATTAATTTTAAACATACACATACATACGTAGTGTTTAAAACTGTCTGAATATTTTGTTAATTATATCTGTTTATCCAGTTAGTCTTCTTTGTTTATTCTCAAATGTAAAAATATTTTTAAAATAAAATTATATTGTTAAGTGTCCTCGGGACGGGTAACCCCAGTGAGGTCAGATTATTTTTTTTATTAATTATATTTTGTAAGAGAAAAAAATATGAATGAAAAAATTAAAAAAATACGCAATTTTTGATCCAAAAAACGTATTATTTATGAAATCTGATTGTAGCATTTTTTTTCTTTTTCATTATAACCTAGCTAAATACTAGTCATTTTATGTTTATGTTAAATTATTCTCAATTTTAATTTGCTATATTTATATTAAGAACATAAGGTTTTTCATTTCGATTTTTTATCTTTTATTTGTCATCTTATATTTGTATGTTTCTTTTTTACTTTTTTGCAGTTTTAAAAAAAAAATTTTTTTTTACTAATTTGTTTAGTTTTAATTATTTAGTTGAATTATAAAGTTATATTTCATATTGTATATAACATAATAAATTGTTCACAGCTGTGATTATTTCTGTAAAACTTTTTATTGTAAAAGGTTCTTTGAACCGTTGATTTATAAATAAATAAATTAATTAATTAAAAAATAAAAAAATAAGTAAATAAATAAATAAATAAATAAATAAATTAATTAATAAATAAATAAATAAATAAATAAATAAATAAATAAATAAATAAATATAAATAAATAAATAAATAAATAAATAAATAAATAAATAAATAAATAAATAAATAAATAAATAAATAAATAAATAAATAAATAAATAAATAAATAAATAAATAAATAAATAAATTTAAAAATAAATAAATAACTAATAAAATGTGAGTGTGCCCTATTCAAAGATTCATATAAAATAAATGCATTATTTGTGCAACGTTACCCCTTCTTTAACGACCTGGCCACTGGACGTTTGATGGATATTGCTGAAAGAAACGCAGAAACGAGGCGATATGATTCATAGTTCAGATTTTTTCCATTTTTACTGTTTTCGGATCATTGACTCCGTTATGACGACACTGCATAGCTGTAACGAACTTATATAAGCGAAAATCCTACTGTTGCTAGTACAATCATTGCTAGTCATTGACATATTAATACATGGACGCGCCCTAAAATATTTTTGAAAAGTAGTGACGTGAAAACGTAACGAGTAACTGAGTTAGTTTATTTTATATATTAAAATATAATAAAATCACTTTGTTTTTATGTACCACTTATATTTTTTATGATTTGACAACCAACTAGTTTCGGCAATACTTTGCCTTCTTCAGGGTTTTAATTACAAACTAACATAACATATATACATTTTTCACAGTGAAGGTCGAGTGGGCGTGGCTACTAATAAAGAATATAAGTGGTACATAAAAACTTTGATTCTTTGAATCCCTTAAAATGTGTATGTGTATATTTATGTTTTTCCTTTATTATTTTTTTTATAATGTTATTGATATTTTATTTTATTTTGACATCTGAGCATGTTTTTCATTCTTTATTTCAATTCTTAACTTTTAATTACTCTTACAAATTTTCTTCATTTTTAATACAATGAATTATTCTGAATCCATAACATATATTTTTTTCGGTATTCATAGTATATGGTATTTCACTATTGTCAAATAAAATAAACAATATTTTTGATGTTTGAAGCACTTACTTTGTGGAACATTATTATTTAATATTCTAAAATAAAATCACTTTGTTATTATTTTATTTAATATTTTATTTTATTTAGGAAACATACAGTACAGTTACAAAGTTTAATATTTTTCACAGTTAGACTTAACTCTAATGGACCAGTGAAGTTTCCATATTATAAAGCAATTATATGTAAGGTTAATTATGAAAGTATAAAAAAGAGAAGGAAAAAAACATATATGAAAGTGGTTTAAAAATTAAAATTTAAGTAAAAAAAGATATTTTGAAGTTTGTACTTTGTAGTGAGTATTTACAAATGGAAATAATATTAAACTACTACTACTACTACCATCACGCCATTTCCCCGTAGGGGTAGGCATAGAGAATGGACCGCCACACACGTCTATCCTGGCATACAATCCTAGCCTCTTCCACATTCATACATCTTGTCATACATGCCCTTCGGTTCTGTCTGCTTTTGAAAAAGAAAAAGATAAACGAAAGTTGTTTAAAAATTAAAATTTAAGTAAAAAAAAGATATTTTTAAGTTTGTAGTTTGTAGTGAGTATTTACAATTGGAAAAAATATTAAAAATTAAGAAAATTTGTAAAAGTTTAATAAAAAGTTAAGAATTGAAATAAATAATGAAAAACATGCTCAGATGTAAAAATAAAATAAAATAGTAATAACATTTTTTAAAAACAAGGAAAGACATAAATATACACATGCATATTTTAAGGGATTCAAAGAAACGATGAGAAGAATCTTTAAGTGAAATAAGACAATAAGTTTAAGTCAATTAAAAAAACATCTTCAAAATTAATGACACATTATAGTAAGAGCAGCTATATATTGATTTTATATACATATATAATATAAGTAATTAAAAGTAGTTGAAAAGTATAAAAACATGTCAATGCCGCAGAGAAAAAACAAAGAATAACAAGTATAGCAAGTAATCTTTAAAATTTGAAAAAGCAATATAAGGAGAAGATTTTAAACCAAGAGAAGTCGATAAAATTTCATTAAGGCTATTTTAGTAATAATACAAATTTTAAAAGAGAAATTTTATTTATAATAATAATATTAATGCATGTAATTTGAAGTGATTTAAGAGAAAAGGGGACCAGCGGGAGTTTTATTCAAAAGATTTCAATGCACTATTTTTGAATAATTGTAATCCTGTATGATAGATATCTATATGGTTAAAAAAGCTGTTAAAAGTGGAACACGATCTGTGTAAAAACGAATTCTGACAATAGTTCGTATTGACACTGGGTATTCAAAAGGTTGGGTGATTTCGTAGGGCACGTGAGTTACTTAGGGCCGGTTGCATCAAAGTTGGTATAAATTTAGTTTAAAGTTAAATATTTAAACTTAGTTAAGGCTCAAAATCTGGTAACTAAAAATTCCGTTGCATCAACATTATTTTAGTTGAGTTAAACTTAAGAATGTTGCCACTGTAAAGGTTCAAGTTTCACCCTAAAAATTGTTGGGATTTTTGTGCAAGCACGTACTTGTTTATTTACATGTAGCAATACACATGCCCCGCGACGCGTCTTTGGGCACAAACGTTTAAATTTCGTTCCAATTTTCATTGTGTGCGAAAGGGCGAAGCAACACTGCGCATTCGGAGAAGAGATGAACAAAAGGGACATCGTCCTTTTTGTTCTAGATAAAAAATTAAAAGAGCAAAAGCCAAAAAAAAATGAAGAACTTTTTACTCTAGAAATAGAGCAAAAAAAGAACATTTTTCGAGCAACTATGGCAGCCTTAAATGCCCAGAAAGAGTTAGCTGTGCTCAAACTAGCTCTATTTAAAAAAAAAAAACAGCATTTCAATATAGTGATTAATGACATTCTTATATATGTAGAACTTGCAATCTGTATAACAATAAATTTAACCATATTGATATAAATAATATAACATGCAACAATTTTAGAAAAGTAATTGAAAATCAATTTATGTTTCACTAATTTTTTTATTTTTTTTTAAATATGTTTTTTAATATTCTCTTATATAATATCTTATTTAACCTAAATACCTACCTGTGCAGTTACATTGTGTATGGATATGTACATGTACATGTGTATGTGAGTTTAATATTTGGTTAATTATTATAAACACTTTATTTTATTTTAGTTTTTGAGTTTTTTTTTTATTTTTATAATTATTATTTTCTTCAATTGAGTTGTTCTTCTTATAAGGCTCAATAATTATCGCAAATGTTATACTCGCTGCATATGTATGTATACTTATTATTATGTTATCCGCACTGTAAAATGTACATACATATCTAAATTTTATATCTATTCTTAACTTCTTATTGGTAGTATTTATCTTTTAGCTTACGAGAAGGCCTGTAATTGGATCTTAATATATAATTTAACCTACACTGTAATTAATAAACATTGTAATCTGTTGGCTTTCCAAAATAAAATAAAATAAAAAATAAAAAATTTAGATTTATTTTACACCACACCGCTGATGATCAAGTCCTGTGTTTTGAAAATAATTAACAATTAAAAATCCAAATAATTATTAGTTCTTCACTTTTTTGACATTGACAGATTCGAAATCTTGCGACTCTTCCCACAAAAAACGGTCCGTTCGTGGTTTGAACAGTTTTTCTTCGGTTTAGAATATACTCGATGATAAATTCGTCATCGGAAGACGAAAAATCAGATATAATGGACATTTTGTGCAACTTTTCACAGATCGATCAATAGATTTCAACACTCACGACGCTTTTTTGACAGATGGCAGATCGCATTTAACATTAAACTTAACTTTAAACGGTTCCCTGGCGGCCGGTCAAATAAAAGTAACTTTTTTGTTAATATTTAGTCAACTTTGTTTGATGCAACGCATTTTGACATAAAGGTAACTTTTATTTGACTTTAGCCCTGACTTTAACTTAACTTTTGTCGATGTAACCGGCCCTTAGAATGCTATTCTGAATTTCCGATAGGAAGGCCCACGCCACGGTCTTTAAAACGGTGTTCGTATGTGGAGGGACTGACAAAATAAATCCCTTTCTCCACATTTAAGCATCTTAAAATCCCGATTTGATACAGACAACGCTCCATAGCAAAATAGAAAAAAATATTTGTTTATATAACCGAAATAGCCTTAAGCAGAATACGCGGACCGGTCGTGTAGAAAGTTACACACGATTTTGCTCCCTCGGGCGGTGGAATCAAAGCAAAAAATGGTATGGCGGCTGTTCGACGAGAGAAAAAAACGACTGCTTTCAAATTTTCGACTAGTTGTTTTATGCAACTTTGTTTCGTAGAGGTAAGGACACTATTTTCGACACTAAATCATGGCCTCCTACTATCGTGTTCTTAATTTTTATTTTAATAAATCGACCGACGGATTTATTAAATTTATTGACTGATTTGGTGTTTATTTTGTAGAACTCCATATTTAAAATTATAATATTAGAAATCAAACACTGATTTAAGTCTACTGAACACTTTATTTTATTTTTACAAATATAAAAATGAAAACTTCGTGACAATTGTTTCGCCTTATTAGGGCATTTTCAAACGAATGTGAAGATTACGTTTTTGATAAAAAAAAAATAACCTGTATTGGGTGTGCGCATATTTTGTTAATTAAAAAAAATGATTTTATTTTGTACTAGTTCAGTATGTATATATACATACATGTAATTTTTAAACTTTTTCAATTTTCTTTCCCAGATTGCATAATGTAAACATTATTTTGAATTTATTTCCATGCCTAGTATTCTGTTTATTTTGTTATTTTCGAGTATTTTTCATACCCTTTTTAATTTGTAGTATATCATAATTTTAATTTTTCTGCTTTTGTAAATAATATTATAGTTTAAAATTTAAAAACGTCTTTAAAAAAATTGTTATCTGTATGTCCCTAAATGAGTTTTTTTTTTTAAAAAAACTCCTTGGGAATATTGTATATAATTATGTATAATATGTTTTCAATATAATAAAAAAAAAAAAAAAATATATGGATTGAATGTCCTTATATAGTTATATAATTTAAGGTACTTAAGTAGAAAATAAAAATAATCTTATGAACTATAGCATGTACATTAATCATAACTGAGGGAAAAACCAATGGTTAAGGGTGAAGCTAAGTGTTTAATAGGTAATGGGGAATTTAGATATTTATATTTGAATTTCGGGAAAAAATATAACACAGTAAGTATTTATTGACGTACAAGTATGTATTGTTAGATAATTAATGAAGCTCTATAGTTTTGTAAATTAAGATAATTGCTGTCGAAAAAATATAAATAATATTATAATAGGTTGCTGTTCATTTTAATTTTAAAACATGATTGAAATATTATGAGGAAATTTATATAAACATAAATGTATTATTATACAATATTTCTATTTTTAAGAATTTCTTATCAAAATATATAAATGCAATTGTGACATGATTCATATATTAATTACGAATTTTACGAAGAAAGAATTGTCACGAAGTTTTTATTTTTATATTTGTAAAAATAAAATAAAGTGTTCATTAGACTCAAATCAGTGTTTGATTTCTATTATTATAAGGATTTATTCAATAATATCGCTGCCGTACCCGCACCTAGTGGTGCATAAGGCACCGCATTGGTCATTAACCCTGTAAATGCCAAAATTTTCATTTTTCTTTCTTTCAACAATTTTCGGTTCTCGACACGGTTGACTTGATACATTTATTTTAAAAGGTGTTTTTACACTTGAATATTTCATAGTCCCTGGACTGGTACCGAAAGCGTTGGACTGATCATCTTACCTTCTTGTAACAATAAAATGATCAAGATACACTGCGATTGGTGTACCAATTCAGTACTCTTTGCACCATTAAGTGCGGAAAGGGAATGATGATGGTGAACAACTTTTACCATCCCTGTTATAACACGTCAATGTTAATAACTCCCTAGGGGGTGGAATCCGGTCGTTGTCTGTAAACATTTGGATAAACTCAAAATATTGCTTGAAAATTATTTATTTTATTTTATTTTATAAGGTAATGCAACAAAGATACATTCTGGAAAACATACAATTTGTAGGTAATAGTTGATACAATTTTACATGCCTAACTAACTAACTAACTAACTAACCATCACGCCATTTCCCCGGAGGGGTAGGCAGAGAGGATAGAACGCCACACCACTCTGTCCTGGCACACTTCCTTTGCTTCCTTCACATTCATACATCTTCTCATGCACGCACGTCGATTATTCCGACTTTTCACATGACCACTTTCAAGAATTTGTTGTACTTGATCATGCCATGTCTTTCTCGGCCTTCCTCGACTTCTACAACCAGACACATTCGCATCATAAATCTTTTTAGCCGTTCTTTCATCATTCATTCGCTCCACATGACCGAACCATCGCAAAAGACCTTTCTTAATTTTGTCGATAATGCTTAACTCAGCCTTGCATTCTGCTCTAATTTCGACATTAGGGCACCTATCATACATTGTTTTTCCGCACATTTGCTGAGGGATCGCATTTCAACAGCATTCAGTCTACTTTCGTCCTTTTTTCCAACTCCATGCTTCGCTTCCATACATTAGGGTTGGTACCAGAACTCCATTATGAACTGCTAATTTAGCCTCTTGCGATAGACACTTATTTGCTACGACAGACTTTAAGGCACCATTAACTCTGTTACCGGCACTAACCCTCCTTTCAATATCCTTGTCCATATTTCCATCTCTAGTAAACATACTACCCAGATATACAAATTCTTCGACCTGTTTCAAACTATCTCCATTTACTACAATCTTACATTCAGTCATAGTTACATTTCTTTCAAAGACCATGACGTTCGACTTTTGCACATTCATTAGCAAATCACTCTCCTTGCACACTTCGTAAACCTTTGTAACCGAGGATTGCAGTTCCTCTTCGCTGTCAGCTAGGAGGACTGCGTCATCGGCGTACAGAAGGCAACTGACAATTAGATTACTCATTTTCGCTCCCACATCCATACTTTTCAATTCTTTCATACATTTATCCATGTATATGTTGAATAACCACGGTGACATTACACATCCCTGTTTGACTCCTTTAGGGATGTCAAACCAGGAAGTTAATGACCCATTTACCCTTACACACGCTACACTATCTTTGTACAAAGAAGCAATAGCGCGGACAAGGTTGTCACTCACTCCATACTCCGATAGAACCATCCATATTTTTTTCCTATCAACTCGATCAAATGCTTTTTGCAGGCCTATGTATTTTCAATTATAGAATTACTCAAAACATATGGATTATTTATTTATTTATTTGTTTAGATGAAAAATTTACAGATAAACTTAAATTTACTTACTTTAGTCTTTAAAATATAGCTTGATTAGAATGACAGTTGTCAGCAAAAGTGACGACATAACTTTATAGTAACGTCTAAGGAATGATTTATATTGACACACAAAAAATCATTCGTATCTGATATGTTATTTAATTTTTTTATACAATGCTTGACATATAAATCAACATGATTATATAAAATAAGCCTAAAAACTTAAAAATAACTAAGATAAACCTAATTATTAACGACGTTCTTACAAGGTTACATCATTTTGCAAAAAAGTTAGAGATGGGTCAAATTGATCAATGTAAATTGATTGAATAAAAAAATAATTCATTTGATGTTGTTCATGAAAATAGTATAAATGTCTTATTTTTTGGTGAATAATTGTCTTAAACACACTATAATAGGCTTGTTTTTGCGTTTTTATATCAATTTTCGGAAACAGAGTTTCATGTTGACATGAAAAAACTGATAAAATCGATTTGAACGGTACATGATCAGTGATCGGTAATTTCCCATCACTAATGATATTAGTTTGACAGCTGTCATTTTAATCAAGCCGGATTTTAAGGACTATAGTATAAGAATATTATGAATTATTTATTTATTTTACACTTAATATACATAAACATATAAAGGCCTTAAGGTAATTGCCACAAAGCAATTTCTTCCAACCTACCCAAACTGTTTAGTTTGAGAAAATAACAAGTCATAAGCCCTGTGGATGCCTAGACTTCTATATTCCCTTCTGTAAAATGTCATGTATGTTGTAATACGTTAATATTACTTTTTATTTAAAACAATCACAATTTTCATCTTGCGGATCACTTATCTCTGTATATACTTAAACCAGCCAATAACAGGTCGTAAGCCCGTAAATGCCTAGACTTCCAAATTCCTTTCTCAAAATTTTTTTACCTCTCTGTTGCAAAAAAATAGATCTAAATAACTCCCTGGGGAGGAAATCCAGCTAGTCTGCAAACATTTGGCCATTCTCAAAACATTGTTAAAATCATATAATCATTTGGTTCTTTGGAGTGAGAACGACATAACGGTCAAACTAGTTATTAAATTGCTCACAAAGTTAACGAAGTATTAAATAACAATTTTGCCGATTTATTATTGCGCAACAAATGAGTACTGTAAAACGGAGCCTTTTTGATTGACGGCCTCGTTTTTCAATGCGGTCTTAAGTATTTTTGAGTTTTTTCTGCACCACAACAGACCAAGACGCCCAATCGCAGAATTACAACACAAAACACCAGCACACATATATTTAAATTGATCCTTTGTGCATCTTCTTTCCTTCTCATCTCCTCTCTTCTCTTCATAATTTTAATTTTTTATATTCATAGTAAAGTGTTAATTTTTTATATTCATAGTATAGTGTTAATTTTTCATAAATTTTTATTTTGTTATTCTTTGTTTTTAATTTTTGTATAAAATTGTAAATTCAATATGTCCACGTATTTGTATTTTTTTTTAAACTGAACGGTTTGGTAGGTAGGAAGAAATTACCTTAAGGCAATATGCCCGCCCTTATTTGTATTTAAATTTTATATGTATATAAAGTGTTAAATAAATAAACGCCGAGGCTTAAGAAAATTCGCTTTTAATTTTTGAATTCCTACCGGCAATTATTATTATGGATAACTTATACAGCGCCATTTTCGCAATGTTATACCTGAAGAGCGCTTTACATAGCGATTCTATGGATAAAAAAAATAATTTAAGCTTTTAAATGTGTAATTTAATTAAATTAATTTTGTTATCACATATCACAGACTCATTCAAATGATTAAGAGAACAAGTGGGTTTTAAGTTTTTAAAATTAAAAAAAGAATGACCCGAGCTCAGACGCTGTAGTCTTTGTGGGCATTTTTTCCAATCCATAGCTTAATTTTAAGAGTATTTTTCTAAAGTGTATTTTTGTAATTATATTTCTATGTAAATAATATGTGAATGAAAAAATAAAGGAATAAAAAAAATATTTTTAAAAATACGAAAATGGCGCTTTATAAGTTATCTATAATAATAATAACTGTTGTCAATGGCTTAGGACATATACAAAAGATAAATACGTGTACTCAAGTGCATCTGTCGTACTGTTTATTTTACAGGTAGACATATTTTATCAAGGTACTCAAAGAATACCTGCAAAAAATGTGCACCCTTACAAAACATGCTTAAAAACACTCCCTTAAATAAATCTTTTAAATTTTTTTTTCCTTAAAAAGTGTAACGGTTCTTAAGCTACAAACTGCCTAAAAGAAAAATGCACAAAAAACTATCACAATATTAAAAATATGATTTACTAAAATTTAAACCATTAAGTTTGTGATCAAACAATAAATAAATAAATTCAACAAGTAAATAAATAGTGGTTAAAAACAATGTTTTTTTATTTATTTTATTATAATGAATAACCACAAAGTTAGTGCTTCAAATATAAACTTTATATTAAAATAAATTCGACTTAATGTTCTGTCCATGTTTTCATATCTGTACTTAAGACCATCCATTCATATGCCAACACCTTAGATAAGGAAAAAAACCCCCCTGCTCTAAGTTTCACTGATTAATCTATTTATTTTTTGTTTAGATTCGATGACATTGTGAACAATATTCTGTGTTTATGATATTAGTTTTATATCACCCGTCGATACGAGGAGTGCTCTCCCGAAACTATAGTTGTGTTCTTGTAAAAGAATAAAATTGTGTAACACTGAAAACAAAGTTTTATTTTCATGATAATTTGAAATATAATTACTTTTAGACCGGCAGATTACGCCATTTCAAATTTAGACTAAACTTAGGTATCTGGGATCTCAATAAAGACTAAGTATTTAAACAAATTTGTCACAATTATTTAAAAAAAGTTGAACATTAAAAATGCTGAAGCCAAATTTTTTAAATTTTATTTTGAAAAGAAATACAACCATTTTAAATCACATACATTTTTGTGACATTTTCTTTTATTTCTACGTAAAATTATGCCTTGGGTAATACTTAAAAAAAAAATATTGAAATATTTTAGTTGAAACCTTTTTTATAGAATTGCATTTTTTCTTTTCTTTTAAATAATTCTGGTTGTAATATTTCATTTAAAACCACACTTTATTAACGTTTCTATGACCTTCATACCGGCCCTTACCGAAAACAATTCATTTTAGTTACATAAAACTTTTAAGTATATTTTTTAACAGAAATACCTTTAAAAAATATTGTTTTTATCTCATTTTATTTTAAAAATACATTCGTTTTAAAATGGCAAAATCGTATGATTTCCTCATTTTGCGTTCGTTTTACTTGAGGAATACGTAGTTTCATTTGGCGACCAAATGATAGAACAAAACTCCAAGCGACTTCTTGCCAAGGAATTATGCAATGTTCTCACAACCTAATTTTTTTTATTTGATGATGGTGTACTCGTATATAGTGTCCTGACGAAGAGACGGTCAGGTCTTGAAACCAGTAGACACGGATAAGTTGGTCAGTGATTATATATTACTAACATTTAGTGTGATTAAGAACTATCATCTGTCAAATAGGATAGAAAAAATAAATAAAAAATACTTAAATGACACGTGAAATATATTTTTTTTAAAAACACTGTTCAGTCCTCCTCAAAACAGGTTTTTCCTAGTGAGAAGGATTCTTATGTTACCTTTGTTTATAAAATATTTAATAAATATATATTTTTTTTTAATATGTCTTCTGACTCAGAGACGAGTATGCCTCGAAACTGGTAGACAGAAAAGCCGGTATGTGTTTGTGTAGGTACAATTATTTACTAACATTTATCTTAATTTCAGACCACAAAGTTGATGCTTAAAATAATAAGATACACAATATTTTAGAAACACCGTATCACTTAAAAAACGCATTGATCGATTTGAATAGGTTCCGTTAAGCATTCTAAACTCATATAAAGATCGTGGGTATTTATTGTTGTGTATTGAAAATGGTGTCTGTGAATGCTCCGAAACGTTCATCCGGATGGCATATTGCATTACCGTAATCTAAATCTTTTATATCAAGCAGTTTTTACCTGTTGCTAAACATACACCTGCCCGGAAACATGCGAGTTCCATGGTCCAATCATATAAAAAACGATATTTCCATTATTTATAAAGTTCTTAACAAAAAAAGTGTTTTTGCAGTAAATTAATTTTTAATCAATTATAAAAACTAAATCAAAATATTTTTAATATTTAAATTTATTTATTATATTAGACATGAAAAAAAAGAGCTCGTAAGAAGGTTAAGGGATGAGGAAATAGAGTGGAGGAGTGGAGGAGAGGGATTTTCATAATATAGTTGACCAATTCAACATTTTGATATCAAAATAAAATAAACATATTTAAATGAACATAAACTTATTTCACACTGACAAATGTTTCATTTTTCAGTGTGTCAAAAAGTTTTTTTTTTAAATCACAATTTTTTTTATTAAAAATATCTAAATGGGGCCAAAGTAAATTAAATTTGGAGCAGCTATGTTAAATAAAATAGTTTTGAACATTATTTTTTTTGGGCAATGAATTATAAAAAAATGAACTTTTCGTGTTGACTTTACGGGACAATTGATTGAAATACGCTCCAAGAGATATGGACTATAGATAAAATTGTTTTAAAATTTTGAAGAGGAAAGACGGATCAGATATGCTTCTACGTTTACTAAGGGAAGTTAAACTATGAAAAGAAGAAGAGTCTTCATACGAGTCAATTTTTAAAAATTATATTTAATAATATTTAGTTTCAGAAACACACGATGCATATATACATATTGTAATTAGTATGAATCTTTATATATATAATTCCTCTGTACGTCACCGTACTCCTCCTTAACGGCTTAACCGATTTACGTGCGGTTTTCAGAGAAATATAGATATTTACGCTGTGCGCGTTCGTAGATGTTAAAATCTTCAATCGAATATATAAAAAAAAAGTTAATAGCTTAAATTCTTTCATCGATCTACCAGGGTTGCATTCGAGGAGAATGCACTTGCAAAAAAAGATGTTTTTTTATGTATAAAAAAGTTTGTATTTAAATGTTTACAAACAGCATTCGTTTTTTGTCGATCTTAATCAGATTCTTTCCTTAAATTCCTTATAATTTCTACACATTTATTTCTTCTATTGGATTTTTGGTAGCACTAAAATAATATTAAATTCAATACATAAAAAAAAACGTATTCCTACATAAGATCACCCCTTTGTTGGTGAGACGACCGGATTTTGACGTTTGCAAAAAGAATGCCATATTTGAAAAAATATTTATTTTGTGTTTTGGAATTCAACCATATACAAGTACCTACTTTAATTCAATGTTTGTTTAATATCAACAATTTTAGTTATTGAATTAAATCACAAACAAGTACCTAGATGAAAAGTAGTTATCCAAGAAGCAACGTTCGGGCAGGACAACGTCTGTCGGGTCCGCTAATAAATAAATAAATAAACAGTGGGTTTATTAATTTTAGAATAGGGTTGGTTTTTTAATTACCTTTTATGCTGCCTCCAGAAGTGTGTGGTTGCTGGCTCTGCTGCATATTTGACTGTGATTGCTGTTCCAACTTTGAGCTCACACTGCTCCACATTTCAAACATCGTCGACGAATTCATTTTGAATAACAAATCCACGAAAAATCACACTTTCGTCAATAATATAATATAAAGTTTTTACGTAGAAAAATACACTATTTACTTACTAATTTGTTTACGTACGTATAATTTATGTTTAATTTATATCTTTGAAATCGGTAACTTTTGTTAATCATAAATTTATTAAATTATTTTTAATTATTCAAAGAGATCATTTTTAATATTAATTTTAATTTAAAGCCGCTTATTTTGTTATTTTTAATACTTAATTATTAATGTAACAGGAATAGGGTGTATATATTATAATTTTTTAACAATCTTATAAATAATAAATATTTAAGAGATTTAACTTGTTTGTATTGTCGAGGATTTAAAAAATAAAAATGTTTTTATTGGTGGATTGTCAAAAAGTTAAATTTGACGTAAAGTTTAAATAATTTCCTCAACCGCACTGTGTCTTGTCTTTTTAAAAAAATATTTTCACCGTGTATTTTTAAGTGTTATGTATTTTTTCCATTTTGTTTCTTGATCGATGCTTAAAACAAATTGTGTCCCTTCGTTTTTTCTTCATAACTAATATTTTTGAATGTATTAATTTTAACAGTAAGTTTTTATGTTGGAAAAATAATGGTTGGTCACTTATTTTGTTTATTTCACTGGATATTCGATTTTAATCACTATTTTTGTACTTGTGTGCACTTTCTGTTCACTGAAAATTTAAATTGTTTTCAAAGTTGTAATAGCTATTTCGCCTAGCAAATTTTAAAATAAATATTTGTGGCCAGTTGCACAAAAAAAAATCCAAGAAAAATTCGACCTCAATCTCTTTACATTTTTTTTTACGATTTTTAAATAAGTCAAAATTACAATCTTGGCGGTATTTTTCCTTCCGTGTGACGTCACGTCGCGTCGGGTAAATTTTCTTCGGTCGTTTGAAATACGCATATTTTAAATTACATGGAAAGAGACGTTTTACACGTGAAAGCACTTCCTCTGCACACACACAAGACACCGTTTTAAAGACCGTGGGTCTTCCTATCAATTTCAATCATTCAAAAAGCAATGTGCAAAGCTATGTTTTACATATATTGATCATTAGAATCGTAAATATACACAGCAACCACATCACCGTGGCGGCCTTGATGGTGTTGTGGTTAAGACGCTTGGCTTACACGAGGAAGGTTTCGGATTTGATTCCCGGTGAGAACATATAAATTAAATGTGTTTTTTTTTTTATATTTAATACATTTTTCTTCTGGTAACAGTAGGGTATTTTTCATAATTTTCTTCCATACCCTCTCTTTACCATCTGCTAACAGGGCTAACAAGATTCTTAAATAGAGGCTTTTGGAGTTATTTAATAAACTAAGATATTTAACCCATGTGTTCAAACGGCTAAGTATTTATGGCCAGCTTAGTACTATTAAAATGGTATATTATGCACTTGTACAGTCATCGCTTTCCTATGGAATAATTGGAAGGGGGGGAGCTTATAACAACCATATTTAACCATTAGAAACAGTTCAAAAATTTATCTTAAAAATAATGCTTCACAAAAATCGCACATTTCTCTCTTTCCAATTGTTGTTCCAAGAAAAGAAACTTTTGGAAATAAGACTTATTGTTTTCACTGTTTAAATACATATTTATGAATCTAAATTGATTTACTAGTAATTTATGAAGATCAAGTCTAAGAAAGAATCTCGGGCTAGAAATACCACATTGTAAAACGATGTAGCACAGAGACATGCATATTTCATAGGCCCAATTTTTTAAAATTATTTTTACACTGATAACATTTTTTAAATCCCAGACATTCAAAATTTTCCTTTTAAAAAACACGCACTATCCTGGATTCAAATAAAAGATATGAACTCTTTTTTCCTATGATATATTTTGTTTCCCTTTAATAATAAGGAATATTTTAATGTTTTTTTTATTTTATTTTATTTTATTACTAAAAAATAAAAAAGTACCTGGTAATCTTTTACAGAATAAATTTCTTTTCTCTTTCTTATATTATTCAAAAATATTAAACCTGTCTATTTATTATAAGAGCAAAAAATTCATTAACATTTTTTGTAGCAACAATTCACGGACAGTGTATACTTGTAATGCCGTATTAAATAGACTTTATGAACTCGGCAATAGTTATTCCCACGTATCTGATATATTTAGTGTAGGGTATTGTTCCTATAGAACAAACCTTTTGAACTTTTTCAAAGATGGTGAATGGTAATTATATTTATTTATTAATGCATTTCATAATATACACAGTTTTTTGTTCAGTTTGCCCAGCTGTATGAAACAGTACTTATGATTTTCTTGTTGTTTTACTGAAGAATGTTTTATTATTTAAACTTTCTACTGAATATGCTGTATAATTTTTAGGTTAATTTTTAAATATAAATCTTGTATAATTTTTACATAATTTTTTTTTTTAATAAATCTTGGGGATAAAAAAATTCATGTTTTCCAAAAATATATATATATAAAGCCAAATATGTTAACATTATAAATGTTTGTAAAAGGCAGATTTGCCGTTTATGTTTATAAAATAAATAAAATACCCACGAACAGGGCATGATTTTGTGGGATTTTTTGTTTACTATTCTTACTATTAATATGTAATATAATTATTATTTTTTGGAATAATCTGTTTTACCTCTTATGTACATGAAAAAAATTACAATAAAAAATTAGAAAAATCCTTAATAAATGCCAGCACATGTAGGTATGCTTCGGCCAGTTTTTTAATGATCTTTTAAAGATTTCTTTAAAAACCGGCAACTTCAAAGATTATCAAGTATTTTATGCACTGGACATGTAATATGAATACCGAATTTAAATTATAAATTAAATGTTTGGAGTCGTATTTATTATATGTAACGTGAATAACTGTTGTGTCTGCGTTTTATCTAATATTTAATTGAAAGTTATTATGTTGTCTGGAACACTATGGTAGAATCAGATTTCATTATTTGAGGGGTTTTATAAGCAAACTTAGAAATCTCCACCAAAACGGAAAATTAGTTATTGGTGCCAAAATATAATATACATGAAAACCAGATTTCAATTAAACTTCTTGACACCGCATACTTAGCATTCTCCATTAAATTAGTGGAGCATAATTAGAAATTTCACAACTCTTTTTTTATTTTTTTTTTTTGTTTTTTTACAATAAACATAAGTGAAAAAGCAGAGTATCAAAAAAATAAAGCATAATTACATTGCAATGAAATACATATTGATAGTAAAAATAGTAAACAAAAAATCCCACAAAGGCATGGCATATTCGTGGGTATACAAGAAAATTTTAATGAATTTTTGCTCCTATAATAAATAATAGACAGTTGTAATATTTTTGTGTAACATAAGAAAGAAAAAATAAAATGGCATTTTTTATAGTAATTAAAAAATGAAATAAAAAATATTTAAAAAAACCCAACAATATTCCTTATTATTAAAGGGCAACAAAATATATCACAGAAAAAAAGAGTTCATATTTTCAGTTTGAATCCAGGATAGTGCATGTTTTTAAAAAAAGAAAATTTTTGAAAGTTTGGAATCAATTAAATATTATCAGTAAAAAAAGAATTAAAAATTTTTGCGCCTATAGAATATGCATGTCTCTGTGCGAGCCTCGTTTTACAATTTGGTGTTTCTAACACACGATTCCTTCTTTGACTTGATCTATCTATCTTTCAATGGAGAATTCTAAGCATGCTTCTAATACCCTATTTTTTTTCTGTTTGTTGAATTTTGTCACGCCATGTTTTCCTCGACCTTCTTCGTTTTCTACATCCTTTAACATTCGTATTCTAAATCTTAACATGACTAAACCAAGTTGATTTTGTCGATAATGCTTATTTTAGCCTTACAAATTTCACAAGTCTCGGCATTTGTGCACTTATCGTACATGTTTTTACCACATATTTGCCGGAGAGATCGCATTTCGACAGCATTTACCCTACATTCTTCCTTGTTTTTCCAATTTTATACATCGCTTTCGTACATGAGGGTCGGTACCAGGACATTTTGAACGGCCAATTTCGTCTCCTGCGACAAACATTTATTTTATAAGATTGATTTTAGTGCACCGTTCACAATTTTTTCAATATCTTTCTCAGTATTTCAATCTCTAGTGAACATATTTCTCAGATACACAAATCCCTCTAAGTTTTTCAGGGTGACCCCGCTGTGACACGGCGATCTTACATTTATTCATACATAATTATTTTTTTCATTTGTTAATATTTTTATGTATCGTATCATTAATTATCGATCTGATTTTTTTTTCATTTGGAAATTACTCCGCGAGCACGTAACGAATTGAGAATTGAGTTGTGATGCCATTTTAAAGTAGGACCCCGTAGCTGTAGATATACTCTAAATGTTGAAATAAATGTCTACCAGGACACCGTAAATCTATCACAACACATAACAACGTTATAAATTATTAGTTTTTGTTGACAAGAACTTGTGACGTTTCAAAGTAGTCAATTTTGATAAATTTTTCTATAAATTTTTGAGACAAGAAACTTCACCGTACAATAAAATTAGTCTTATTGTTACCGCGTGTAAGAAACCATTTTTATATCCAATTTCCTTTAGAACTAAACTTCCTTTTTGCTACGGCTTTTTTATGCTTTTTACACTGTATTCATAACGTTAAAAATAATTTTGAAAAAACGTGCCCTATGACGTATTAATTTCAGACGAATGACAACTTTGAAAATGCAATTTTTGACCCGTTTTCGGGTTATTGTGTGTTAAATCACTTTGTTGCGTTATTTCGGCGTGTTTTTAAAACATATTGCGTTATTTAGACATGTTTAAGAATTACACAGCGTTATTGGTTATTTTGACGTATTTTAAGAAAGACATGTGTTTTTTGTATGTTCAGAGGCAAGATATATTCACAGGACTGAGCATTTAAGATGTATTGTTCGGAGGATCCAAAGCGCCTGCGCTTATCGATCGAAAATGCATATAGATGCACGGTGCACATATGCCTTTCTTTCTTTCGTGTGCAATTCTTTTTACTACACGTCACAGAAAGAAAAAAGAAGCGTCTTTGGCAAACATTGTCTTCTATAAACATATCACGACAGAAATGGAGAGCATGGAGAGGAAGGAAATATAATATTTAAAATTAAAAATATCAGCGATAAGATATACGAAATACGTTGCATAATAACAGTAACAACAAACCATCACGCAGGCAGAGATGAAAGAACGCCATATCACTTTGTATTTGCATACATACCTCTTTTCCTCTACATTCATACATCTTCTCATGTACGCACGCCGATTATTTCTACTCTTGACATGTCCATCTTCTAGTATTTGATGGACTTGATCGTGCCATGTCTTTCTCGGTCTTCCTCGTTTTCTGCATTCATCAACATTCGCATCGTAGATCCTTTTGGCCGTTCTTTCGCTGTCCATTCGCTCTACATGTCCAAACCAACGCAGCACCCCTTTCTTGATTCTGTCAATAATGCATGTCTCAGCCTTACACAGTTCACGGATCTCGACATTTTTGCACCTATCATACATCGCTTTACCACACATTTGCCTGAGAGATTATATTTCGACAGCATTTAACCTACTTTCATCATTTTTTTTCCAATTCCATACTTCGTTTCCATACATTAGAGTTGACACTAGAACTCCACTGTGAACTGCTAGTTTTGCCTCCTGCGATAAACATTTGTTTGCCAAAGTAGATTTCAGTGCACCGTTCTCCCGGCACTCACCCTCCTTTCCATCCCTAGTAAACACACTTCCCAGATACACGATTTCTTCTAGCTGATTCAGAATAGGATCAAAGCACTAGTAAATGATCACCCCCTAGTAAATAACCATTGGTTAATAAAACACAATATAATAAGAATTGCTACATGTGTCCAGTCAAAAAACTTTTAACACTAGAAACTATGACAAAAGCAGTAGGCGGACACATCTTTTGGTAAGAAACAAATCTATCAGTTTTGAACTGTGAGTTGTCAAAAGGTAATAGTGCGTCTTCCCGTTATTGTTCTGAGATTGATAGTGTTTTTTATAAGGAAAGGTGTGGTAAGTGTTTTATTTGATGCTATTTCTTATGCAATTCTTTGAATATATCCATATTCTAATGTGTTGGGGTGTTTTATAATGTTATGATATAACTAAATCTAAGTATTATTTTTACAAGGGTATAAGTGGTTATTCACTGGTGATTCTACTATTTTTTAAGAGAATAATTAATCATAATTGTAATACTTGTATTTCAATAAAAAGGTAAAAGTACTTAGAAAAATTAATTTGTTTTTTATTTTCTACGCGTAAATAATTAAATTTATACCGTCAATGTGTATGTTACTTCAAGTTGAACCTTAAACGGTCATTTATTGATGCTTTGACCCTATCTCCGTTAACACTGATCTCACATTTAGTTGTATTTTCATCCCTTTCAAAAAGCATCACTTTCGATTTATCAACATTCATAAGCAAATCGCTTTTCTTGCATACCTCGTAGACTTTTGTTACCAATAATTGCGGGTCCCCTTTGCTGCTAGCAAGAAGCGCGGCATCATCCGCATACAGAAGACAGTTAACAGTTAAACCACTCATTTTTGCAACCATTCTTAAATCTTTCAGTCAATACATCATATGTTTATTTTTTGCTAAATTGATTAGTCCATTAACAAATAAAAATTGTAACTGAACTTTTTTAAAAATATTTTTTATTTTACTAATGTACACGGCATGTAGTGCCTATACCCACACAAAAAATACATCGTGTGTAAAAATAAACCCTTTAAATAATAAACAGTATTGACATATTACAACAGAGATGAAGAACATTTAAGACAAGGTAATATAGAAGTCTAGGCATCTACAGGGCTTATGATCTGTCAATGGCTGGTTTAAGTGGCCACTTTACACACTGTGTAACATAATACCATTCTGCCTATATTTGAACATCTATATTCCTTCAATTCTTTCATCTGTTGATGTTTGTGAAGTTAAAGAGCTGAAACCTTTATTTATGCGGGTGAGATTCCCCAGGGAGTTGAATCCAGTCCTTGTCTACAAAAATTTGGACAAACTCAAAATATTGTTAATAAACAGTAGATAAAAAAAAAATAAGCATTAAAAGTACATATGTACATATAAAGTACATATCTGATACGAACATCGAAAGTGAAGGATCTGGGCGTTAGATTTGTGAGCACTCTGACATTTCATGAACACATAGAGACAATCAGTGGTAATGCATTGAAGATGTTAGGATTTGTTCTGCGTACTGCCAGGGTTTTCGAAAATACCCGCGAACTGAAAACTCTTTACAACTCCTCGGTGCGAAGTAAACTCGAGAGTGGCTCGATGATTCGGGGGCCACATGAACTGAAGTACTCTCTTATGAAAAAATCCAAAAGAAATTTCTGAGATATCTCTACATGAGAGAGTGCGGGTATTATCCTCGGCTCTACCCGACCGAGTTTCTCCAGGGTATGCTCGGCTACAACAGTTTAGAGACTAGAAGGAATGTGTATTTGACTACACATTTTTATCGATTTTTGCGCCGTGTGATCGTTAATTCTGAGATTATGATGAGCATTAGTTTGCATGTTCCTGATAATTACCTAAGACAGCGTCAGCATAGATTGTTTCATATTCCGATATACAGGTCCATCCTGCCGTTGGAAGGGCTACCGCTACGCTGAACAACATCGCTCTGGATGTTGATCTGTTCCATGTATCCGAGGGGTTTTCCGGAGCAGGATTCTCCTACTACTTTGACATGAGTCTCTTTCATGTATTTTTTCTTTTTTATAATATGTACGTATTTAATATATGTTTGTAATGTATATGTTATATTTAAAATAAATGAATTGAATTGAATAAATTAATTGAATTATAACACAGTAGTTTCATACAATGATCACGCTACCATATCGTGCAAAAAATAAATAATTAAAAGGCATTAATCTTATTGTTAGTGGTGGGGGTAAGTGCTACGCAAGCTCCTGACGTCACTGCGACCTGTGAAGATCTATTGTGACAAGTCTCCGTGAATAGTTCTCGCCCGCCAAGCCCAGGTCTATAAAGAGCCTGACTACTGTGTGGAAGGCGAGAGTTTACATTTTGCTAAATCTCCTTTGCTAAGTCTGAGACATGCATTAACGACAGAATCAAGAATGGGGTGCTGCGTTGGTTTGGACATGTAGAGCGAATGGACAGCGAAAGAACTGCTAAAAGGATCTACGATGCGAATGTTGATGGATGCAGAACACGTGGAAACAAATCCATTAAGCACTTAAAGATAGTCATGTCAAAGTCGGAATAATCAGCGGGAGTGATTTATAAGATATTTAAATTTGGAGGAAGCCAAGTTTGTAGTCTGTCTGGTAACGGTTTTTTGTTAGTCAAACAAAGGTTGAACGAGGAATATCATACAGTATATTAGCGTCATGGTATAGTGGTCAGCGCGTTACCCTACCATGCAAAAAGTCTCGGTTTCGATTCTAGACATGGTTGTCTTGAAATTTTTGTTTGAATAGTGTTTTGTATTGGAATATTTCATAGTCGCTGGACTGACACCTGAAGCGTAATACTGATCACCTTCATCATCACCATCTGTCATTTTGTCTAAGGAAAGAGACCACTGCAAGAGACTGCTGCGAGACATTGCATAAATTTATATTTTTTTTATTTTATTTTATTTTATTGAAATAAACGGCACTTACTGCCTTTTACATATTAGTTACAAATACAATTAAATATACATACATGTAAGCTTAATTTAAGTAATACAGAGCATTTAAAACAATATTATTAATTTAGAAAGTCTAAGAAATATAAACTATATAAAATAATAAAATATTACTATCTATATATAGTACTATCAAGCGTGTTGTCCAGAAATATTCCAGAAGAATGTCCAGGAGAGTATTGAAATTTATGTTCATGTATTATTTTTTATTTGTTGTTCCTTTTTCTCACCAAGCGTCCGAAAAATTACACATGATGCGAACGGGGGGACCAAACGACCCCAGCGCCTACTTGTTTATGGCGTCAGGAGAATAAAACGTTGGAAGCGTTTATGACCGTGCAATAATTTATTCATGTTTTCGCGTACACATATTTTACTCATTCGTGTATTTTAATCATTTTTGTTGGTTTTCCGAATGCTTATGTACACAAAGTGAAATTTACCCTTGAATTATTTATGTCTTTTTTTGTTTTAATGTTAAAAAAAAAAACTATTTCAAAATCTAAAAACAAAAACACGAAAAAGCTTATTTTTATTAATTTCACGGTTACAAAAAATATACAGCAAATAGCATTAATAATACTTGAGTTATCGAATTAAAATCGGTCTTTGGGGGATTCGAATCCCCCTCTTCGGTCCGGCTAGGTTAATAATATGCATGCTTCCACTTTCCATTATGTTGTATCCCAACTCAACCACAGGGCCTCATAGAGTTAGGAATACGTTTTTTTTGTTATATATATGTATTTGCATGAATAAGTAAATAAATAAAAATGAAGGCAGCATCGATACTATATATTTATATTACAGCATCGCGGATTTTTGGTTTATGACCCCTGGCCGTATGCAAGCGTCACAGTCCAACTGCAGTACGCGATGCGTGCCGCGATGCGAATGTGAACTCGGCAACTGGTAATGTAGCTATGTGACATGTATTTATAAGCGGCTTTTGAAAATGGGTCGCAGTGTAAATAAGGCCGGGCGGCGGCCCCGACTGGGTGTCAAAGAAATCTGTTACATGCACTTTTGTATAACTAATACAACCCTAATTAACGTATTATCGCATTTAATATTTGAGTTATATTAAGTTGTCTTTGCATATTCGAAATAAAGTGATAAAAAATCCCACATTGTGGGGTTCATAGTCCATGATTGATGAAACACACGTGCTAAATAATTTCACCTGAAATATAGTCATGGCTCCAAAAAGCATATCAGCGTTTTCTATTGAATTGAATTCATCACTTGATTTAAATTATTTATTGACAATTCTTGATGGAATTCCATTGTAATGTAGTAATAAAAATAATTATTCATCAAAGCAATTGTAACAAAACTAACTGCGATCTCACGTGTTCAGTACTTGACACAACAAATAAATTTAAATATCTTGGTGTATACATAGACCAAAATTTCAAATGAAAAGACCATATCAGTGAACTAGTTAAACGAATTAGAAAATGTATATACATATTTATTAGATTAACGAATATTTTAAAAATCAATAATTTAAAAATAGCTCATTATTCAATTGTACACTATTTGTTTCAATATAGTATTGTAGGATGGGGTGGTGCATATTGCTAATATATTAAACCCTCCAAAAATAGTACAAAGATAATTAAAGTAATTTTAAAGAAACCCTCAACATTCAATACGGAAAGTCTATATGAAATATTTCAGGTTCATACAGTACACTCTTTATAAAATAAATTATATTATACAAATATATAAAAAAGAAAAGAATTTGAAACTAATAAGTCACTCAGATACCAACATAATATTAAAATTCCTCAATTCCATACAAGTCATGGTCAAAATAGCTTTGTCTTCAAAGGTGTAAAAAATTATAATAACCTTCCTAATGAACTAAAAACTATTAAAAATAATACATCAATAAATAAATTAAAAATTAATCTAAATAAAAATTTTTGACTCGTGTAAAAATAACATTTAATTTGAATTAGTATGAATGTATCATTGTTTTATGTTTTTTCTTTATATATCCTATGTTTTTCTTTTTCTTTTTCATGTACTCGTATTTAAAATTATATAAACTTTTATAAATAAACAACTAAAACAGTGTAAGTCACTCTCCAAGCACAAGAGTAAGTCTCTTTTTTTTGGAAATTTTAAAAATTGGAGAATTTTGGACTCACTATTATTTGGTGACAATATTTAATACTTTTTAAATTTATAAACCATATCTCTATAACGGTTTTGTAATATTTTTAAATCATTTCAATGATTCTTTTATTTTAAATATTAATTTGCATTTGTCTGTATCTAAATTTTTACAATAAAACATATAAATTTTTTTTTGGATAATTACTCTTAATTATTCTTACTTTATTTTTTTGGTTTGTTATTCGTAAATCAAGTTGTTTAAACATAGGCAGAATGTTACACTGTGTGTAAAGTGGCCACTTAAACCAGCCAGTGACATGTCATAAGCCCTGTTAATGCCTAGACTCACATATTCCCTTCTCAAAAATGTTTTCCCTCTCTGTAGCAACAAATTTTAATTAGAATTATCCTGTTATCTGCTATCCTCTATCCTATATTTTTTAATATTTTTATTTTGTTATTCTTCGTTTTTAATTGTTGTCTAAAATTGTAAGATTTAATATGTCCATGTACTTGTAATTTTCTCAGACTGAACGGATTGAGTAGGTAGGAATAAATTGCTTAAGGCAATATGCCCGCCCTTATATGTATATAAAGTATTAAATAAATAATTTTATTTTTCAAATAAGAAATTACGCTGCGGTTCATGCGAAGCCGAGTACGTGGGCCAAACGGGAAGGTCGTTCAAAACTAGGATTAACGAACACTTCCAAATTTAGAGAAATAACAAGGAAAACTTTTGCGAACCACTTCATTGAGTCAAATCATGTTTTTGATCAAAATACAAATGTCCAATTCCTTCACACATGCAGCAAAGGCCAAAACTTAGATAAACTTGAAATTTTAGAAATAAATCGCCTAAAAAATTGCCCTGATAAAATAATATTAAACGATCAAGTAACACACGTGCATTCTCCATTATTGTATCCATTAAAATACAAACAATGAAACTAATCGATAAGAATTAACTGCCGGGAATTTTTGCTTTCAGAGAATCACTTAATTACCCCCGGGCCCGGAGACGTAGCTGTCGATGGAACTACCAACCAGCGGCCCCTGTTATAGTTTTAATTAAATTTAAATACATTTAATTCATATACATTTTCATTATAAAACTTCATAAAATTACAAATTTTACACTAGTTTTTATTATATACATTCAAACAAAACTTATATTCTTATAATTGTTATTACCTTATACTTAAATGGTTATAATTTAAATTATTTTATTTACAAAATTAGCTTGCACTTGTATATAACATAGAAATTTGTTTAGTCTCCCACCAGTCTGACGATGTCGGTCACGACGAAACCCGGTCACTGGTAAAAAAATTATAAAATAATTATAAATAAAAGTGGAATAAAACTATTAAGTATTTTTATTATTATCAGAAATTAAGGTTTTTTCAAGGAGATCATTGGTTTGACAAATAAACAGCCGTGTTCTGAAACCGGCCAGCGTATTAAAATGACGCAAATCAAATGCGTAGTTAGATTAATGAAATAAAAAATATATTATTTCGGCTGTGTATATTAATTACGAATCGGAATTTCAAATTACACAACGCCAATTCGGTTTTTAGCTGCGGTAAAAGAAAGTTTTACGTAACCATTATATATCCAGTAGTGTGGCGATTGCGCCACGGCACAAGTACATACTGCATACAGAATACAGACTACAGGCCTCACTCTGCTCAGCGAATACACTTTCGTTTTGTATGGAGGCGCTCACACGTATGGGCTTTACGTTTCATCGTTCTTTGACGTTATAAATATTATTTATTTAATTTTACAATACGCCCAAGAGGCATTTACAAAAAATATACAGGTAAAACAGGTAAAAAGACTCACTACCTTCTATTTGGAAACAAGAGCAATGAATCTATTGATGTCTTTATTGGTGATGATCGTCTGGAGAAAAAAAATAGCAGTAAGTACTTGGGACTGTTAGTGGACTCGCAGCTTACTTGGAATGAACATGTTGAGCACGTGAAGGGAAAGATTGTCCCCGTAGCTGGAATACTGTACAGATTTGCTGCTTCGAGCAATCTATTTTTCTATGGTCCATTCACATTTATCATACCTATGCTGTGTTTGGGGTTTTGCAACTAAGAGCAAAATTTCTGAGGTGCAGATTATTCAGAATAGAGCGATCGGAATGTGTTTCACCTACCGTATGATACTCATGCAAGGGACATTTATTTTGAAACAAAAATCATGCCTTTTAGCATGCTTCCCTATTTCGAGATAACTGACACTATCATTAATACTACTCTCGACTCAATGCACAGTAACATAAAGCCAGCTTTCTTTAGAGACATCCATCGGTACAGTACTCGATCAAAAAATAATATTTATATTGGATCTGTGAAGTCTACGAAGTTTGGTACTAGATCTTTACAATACATAGGTTTCGAGGAATTTAATAAATTGCCACAAAAATTTAAAGTACCAATTTTAAAATATAGAAACAGGACGTGCGAATCGAAGAATTATTTTTTTCCAGAGGTACTTTGAATAAATAATGTTAGTTTATCCAGAGAATGCGCATCTTGAACATATAACTTTTAATATTTTACCGTTTTTGCTTGTATATGTAATTTTTAATTAATACTATTGAAATGTTATTTGTGTTTTTTTATACTTTTTTAGCTTGTTTACGTAATTTTAATACGTTTTTGATATAAATAAAATAACCTGTATCGGGTGTGCGCATATTTTGTTAATTAAAAAAAAGAATCTTATTTTGTACTAGTTCAGTTTGTATTTATACATACATGTAATTTTAAACTGTTTATATTTTTTTAATTTTCTTTCCCAGATTGCATAATGTATACATCATTTTGAGTTTATTTCCATGCCTAGTATTATGTTTATTTTGTTATTTTTAAGTTTTTTCATACCCTTTTTAATTTGTAGTATATCATAATTTTAATTTTTCTGCTTTTGTAAAAAATATTATAGTTTAAAATATAAAAACGTCTTTAAATAAATTTGTTATCTGCTACTACTACTACTACTACCATCACGCCATTTCCCCGTAGGGGTAGGCAGAGAGAATGGACTGCCACACGCGTCTATCCTGGCATACAATCCTAGCCTCTTCCACATTCATACATCTTGACATGACCAGACTTAAGATTTTGGTTTATCTGATCATGCCACGTCTTCTTTGGTCGTCCTCGTCTAACGTTGCCGTTCATTTTTGCCATATATACTTGTTTTACCAATCTCTCGTCGTCCATTTGTTATCTGTATGTCCCTAAATGAGTTTTTTTTTAAACTCCTTGGGAATATTGTATATAATTATGTATAATATGTTTTCAATTTGATAAAAAAAAATTTACAAAGTACCAACAAAGTAAGTAATAATTTAAAGGATAAACAACGCTTTTTTGTATACATGTAGAAATAATAAAAAGCATACTGCCATGCAAAATAAAAAGTGAATCTTTACATAGTAAAAAAGAAAAAAATATGGATATAAGAAAAGTAATTGAATTAAAAAGCAAATTGTAAAGAACTTAATCAAAAAAAAAATATATGTATAAATATACAAATTCTATATATATATATCGGTAGTCAGATGGCAGAAGGGACCATCTGTACTTTTGTTTTTGTTTTATTTTTTAAAAGTTTTAATTAATATTTTAGTAAATACACCCAGATTATTTTTTTTAAATCAGCGTCATTCAGAAAAGTATTTTATTATTGAAAAGCAACACTAAAATATTTTGGTTTGTTGATTAAAGTTTTGAAATTGAGACGTATTTCAGCTCTCCTGAACATTTTTGAAAATTACAGATGCTCCCTTCTGCCATCTGACTACCGAACTGTTTTTCTATTTCTTTAATATTATTTTTATTTATGGGAAACATATTCGATAGCCATATTTACCGCAACAAATCGGTTTCTTAGAACAGGCATTTGCCCATATAGGAACCGATTGCAACATTAGGCATACTAATATTTCTGGCTTGCCGACCCTTCATATACTGAGCCTACTCCTAGTACAAGCAATTTTTATGCGTATAAAATATAAATACTTATACGTATAAAAAATGGTATTAACAAATTATTATTAAAAACAAATAATAAAAATTAGTTTACAGTAAGTATATATGAGATAATATCATAATATCTGGTTTACAAAAATATTTGATACTTCAATTTCAGAAAAAGATAATATATTTTTTTTTTTTTTAAATTTATTTCTTAAGTTAGCTTATATTAAAACTAATATAAACTACTGTGTACATTTACATCATCTATATATATTTACATTTCCTTACAGTAACTTATACATTTATTTTTAAATTCTTTCAGACACTTTTCATTCTTCATACATTCAGGCATCTCATCATACATTTTTAAACCCTTATACATCAAACAATTTTGCGACTCAGCTCTTTTCAATAATGGTAGTCTTATTTTATCCTTTTGTCTAGTAGCATATTCATGTCAAATTTTGTTTAAGACAACTTTATCCTTAAAATATTTTGGTAATTTATCGTGAAAAAATTTATGTATAAATATCAACTTATTAAATTTAAGTCTCCTTCTTACAGATAACCATTTTAGTTCATCTCTCATTTTTTTTACATTGCTATATTTATTTTTCTCAAGAACTATTCTCATCGCTTTATTTATGAATAAAAATACACATCAAAAACAGAGAAAAAATTGTATGAAAATGAATGTTTTATTACGACATTAATAATTAGTTTTAAACAGTGCATTTAAGAACGTTTTAAAATGGATAATTGTCGTATTAAAAATGTCTTTATTACAAGTAAATTTGTTGGCCAAGAAAAGTAAGCGCGGAATAGGAGAGTGTCGTGCATAGTTAGTACCTACGTTTGTAGTTGCAAACTCCGTACTTCTAGTGGCTCGATTCGGTATTATGGTCCTATCGTTACGGATACAATCGGCATGATAAAATTGGGATATTTTCAGATTTCAACAAAGGATTCCCGGGAATAATTTTTCCCGACATTTTGTCAACTTTGAAATATTAAGACAAACATATTGCAAAAGAGATGGAGAATATTTTAGAGAAAGGGATACGGAAGTCTGGTCATCCTCAAGGCGTGCGACCTGTCATTGCTTGCTTTAAATGGCCATTTTACATACTGTGTGACATTTACCACCCTGCCAATATTTTCAACTGCTATTTTTTTTTTCTTTTAACTGTTTGCACATCAAAGACAAACAAACAAAGCATCACGCCGTTTCCCTGTAGGGGTAGGCAGAGAGGATAGAACGCCATATCAGGATAACTTTTTTTTTGCACCATAACAGACCAGGAGGCCCAATTACAGTGGTGAATTACAGCATAGAGCACCCAGGCTTGAGAAAAATTGCATTTAATTTTTGTGTTCTCACCGAGAATCGAACCATCCGTGATTGGGTCAAGTTGTCAAGTATCTTAGTGATTACACCACGGAGGTCGCCAAATTTGCATACAGACCTCGCTTCCTCCACATTCACACATCTTCTCTTGCACGCACCCCTATTATTCCTACCCTTGACATGTACATCTTCAAATATTTGATGGACTCGATCGTGTCCATTCGCTGTCCATTCGCTCTGCATGTTCAAACCGACGCAGCACCCCTTTCTTGATTCTGTCTTTAATGCATGTCTTCGCCTTACTCAGTTCACGGATCTCGACATTTGAGCACCTATCATATCGTTTTACCACACATTCGCCTGAGGGATCGCATATCAACAGCATTCATCCTACTTTCATCATCATTTTTCCAATTCTATACTTCGCTCTCATAAATTAGAGATGGCACTAGAACTCCATTGTGAACTGCTAGTTTAGCCTCCTGCGATAAACATTTGTTTGCCAAAGTAGATTTCAGTGCACCGTTCAAAACGTATTCAATGGAAAATAATAATATGTAAAGATATATAAAAATAGAAATAACTATATTCGTATATAAACTACCTTAAATCTATGCTATTACTCAATGGAAAAAAGGAAAAGAGAGGAAAGAGGAAAGAAGGAGAGCTTAAGGAAGAGAAAGGAGATATTTATTCAGACGTGATTTAAACAGAGTAATGTAGTAACATCTTTGATGGTGGAAGGGAAGTGATTCCACAGTAATAATACATTCATACTAATTAAAATTTAATGTTGTTTTTACACGAGTTCAAAAAATTTCTTTAAATTAATTTTAAATTTATTTATTGATATATTATGTATTTTCAATAGTTTTTAGTTCATTAGGAAAATTATTATAATTTTTTACACCTTTGAAGACAAAGCTATTTTGACCATGACTTGTATGGAATTTAGGAATTTCAATATTATGTTGGTATCTGAGTGACTTATTAATTTCAAATTCTTTTCTTGTTTATATATTTGTATAATAGAATTTATTTTATAAAGAGTGTCTACTGTATGAACCTGACATATTTCACATAGACTTTCTGTATTGAATGTTGAGGGTTTCTTTAAAATTACTTTAATTATCTTTGTACTATTTTTGGGGGGTTTAATATATTAGCATATGCACCACCTCATCCTACAATACCATATTGTAACAAAGATTGTACAATTAAGTAATAAGCTATTTTTAAATGATTGATTTTTTAAATATTCCTTAATCTAATAAATATGTATATACATTTTCTAATTCGTTTAACTAGTTCACTGATATGGTCTTTCCATTTTAAGTTTTGGTCTATGTATACACCAAGATATTTAATTTTATCTGTTGTATCAAGTACTGAACATGTGAGATCGCAGTTAGTTTTGTTACAATTGCTTTGATAAATAATTATTTTTATTACTACATTACAATGGAATTCCATCAAGAATTGTCAATAAATAATTTAAATCAAGTAATAAATTGAATTCAATAGAAAACGCTGACATGCTTTTTGGAGTCATGACTATATTTTAGGTGAAATTATTTAGCACGTGTGTTTCATCAATCATGGACTACGAACCCCACAAGTTAACCGTGATTTGGTATCACTTTATTTCGAATATGTAAAGACAACGCAATATAACTCAATATGGAATTTAGGAATTGTAATATTATGTTGGTATCTGAGTGACTAATTCATTTCAAATTATTTTCTTTTTTTCTTTTTATATATTTGTATAAAAGAATTTATTTGATAAAGAGTGTCTACTGTATGAACCTTAAATATTTTATATAGACTTTCCGTATTGAATGTTGAGGGTTTCTTTAAAATTACTTTAATAATTAATCTTTGTACTATTTTAAAAGGGTTTTATATATTGGCATATGCACAAATACAGATGTTGAAACACCTATACTCATTCTATGTAATGCTCTGTAGCAGCAAAACGTGTTGGGATATTTATTTATTGTACAGCGCCCTTAAGGTGATTTTCACAAAAATGGCGCCTTATAAATTATCCAAACATTTTTATTATTATTATTATTATTATCATGGTTTATTAACAAAAATAACAATTACTTTATCTACTACATACAAACTTGGATAATAGATTTTTCTGGATCGTGTCTAGTCTGCCTAACTAGGTACAACCTATTTTAAGGCAGACATTTTATGCAAAATAAACAATAACATTACTACCTTCTAGTCAAATTATTATATAATTATACAAGATAAGTTTATACCATTTATTATTTAAGAATGTTTTTAAGTAAATTTTCCGATTTTTCTCGACCTAAGGTAAGCAATTTTTTACAAATTTATTTAATTGAATCTGGATCATAGTTTTTGCAATGTTCGGGTACCATATTGAATATTTTGGAGCCCAGAAACCTGAAGTTTCTTATCCCGAATTCAGAGTTTGTGATAGACCCCATGACCCATCCTCTAGTTTGACTTCTGTAGCTCTATCACAAATAACTATCGACGTGCTAAAAAGCGACGTGATAATAATTTCTCGTGGTTGTTCATCGTTTCAGCGATCACAATGGAACATCCGTGAACACGTAATATTAAACGTCCAAATATTTACGTTTCGCGACGTATAATCCTGCTGCACAATCACGTATTTGAATTTCACCGGTGTAAATATGGAAAATATTCCTAACTGCTATTTTAATTTTTTTTTTTACTATTTATCATGTTATTCATTGCATTAAGCCAGCGGTTGGCAAGCCAAATGTCAAGAAAAGTAGTCGCCTAGTAATTGTAATTTAATTTTCATTTTTTGTATTAGATTCTCTTTACTATTTTGCAAATGCAATAAATTGTATTATTTTTTATGGTAAACGCCGATTTTTTCGCGAGTAAACTTAATTTATTTAAGAGGAAAACAAAAAACAAACCGACACGAGCGTTGATTTAGAGATTATACACTCGATGACTTATGACTGCGATAACTTAAGCATGTTCATTAGTGTTCATTGTGATCGCTCAAATGCTTAGCATGTTTTTAGGCACGTCGATGGTTATTTGTGATTGAGCTACTGGTAGTGCGGGAGTGTTCCTTTCAGGGTTTGGTAACATAATTTGCTTTCACAAACATTATTATTCGAAAAATATATTCAAATCCCCTAAGGAGTTATAACGATAACCATATTACAACGGAGGTAGAGAACATTTATAAGAAGAGAATATTGAAGTCTAGGCAGTTACAGGGCCATGACCTGTCATTGGCTGGTTTAAGTAACCACTATACGTATTGTGTGACATTCGTCGTGTGCGAGGCAGACCAAAAAAGACATGGCCCGACTGAATTCAACAAATACTTGAAGACGGTCGTGCGTGCATTTAAAGATGTATGAATGTAAAGGAAGTGAGGTATGTATGCAAATGTTGAAACGCCCATACAAATTCCATGTGAATGTGGCAATTTATATCACAAAAGAAGCTGCTTCCCCGGTGGACCGCTGGTCAAACCTGAAGATGAGGAAGCAGTCGCCCCTAACCTAATAGATCGTTACTCAAAAGACTCGGAATCGTGGAGTAGTGGTCAGCTCGTTTGCCTACCTTTCAAGAGGTCTCGGGTACGATTTCATAGTCCCTGGATCATCTTACAAAAATAATGAATATTCGCTGCGATTGGTTTTCTATTTTCAATTTATTTATTTATTTAATCATATATATGTATTTACATTACAAAATGGAATATCTTAATTCATACAAATAGAAATAATTAAATATTGAATTATTTGCCAAAGCTATTTATACTAATAATCTGGTGTTTATTCATTTCATATTTTTTATGTCTCTTGTATGCTGACATACATACATGTATATATATTTCTTGATATTTTTCTTTTTATACCCATGTTTTATAATTGTTTTTAAATTTTTGTATCTCTAACTAACTCATTATTTTGTATATTTTATATTGTAAAAGGCACTTATGCCGTATAATAATAAATAAAATAAAACAAAAATAAAATAATATCCAGAGAATAATATGTTTAAAAAAGTAAGAGAATCTTGTAACGAAAAACTCCCTCAGAGGCGTGAAAAATGTCAATGTCCAAAGTAATATTGTTAAACGTAGAGATAGGCTTCCAACAGGCATAACCATTGGCAGGTTGATCCTGTATATTGTGTACCGGTGCAGTGCCCTATGCACCATTAGGTGCGGAAAGAAAACGATTGTGACTTAGAGGATTAGGGCTTGGGGAGAAGATTTTCCAAGTGGAGAACAAATCTAAAGAGTTTTATCCTCTCTGGAAACCGCGTGGTCGTTTTTTTTAAAATGTTTTTTACAATTAAAATTAGGCGAAATAGCTGTTACAGATAAACCTCACCATTTTTTTTAAATAATCCATAATCCACGGTTAATCCGGGCGTTGTAAATTAGAACAAAAAAACTTTTTTTTACTTCACTTAAAATTCACTTCACTACATGATAGATCACAGTTCTTCGCTACAAACTATTTTTTTATAATAGGCGCAGTTTATTTAATTTATTTTTGTTTTCAGTGCGCCGGAGATTCCCGAAGTTTGGCGGTGATAGCCGAGCGCGGTGGCGGGGAGACGATGGCAACGCTCGGCCAGGCTTGGTACCACTGAGTTCGGAGTTGGGTTGGCACGGAATAGCTTGAAAAGCATAATTAGCATCGTGGATCCGTGGTGAATTTATTTAGCAATAGCAATTGCTAAAAACACTTTCTAATTGTAACCAAATTTCACGTCATCGACATCATTATTTTCACATCCACACCCAGTGGTGCATAGGGCACTGCATTGTCACTCCAATCGACAAAGTGGTCAGTCTGACACTGCTTCAGGGCCGCGATAACAAGTTCTATTTTCATCCATACCTATCAAGACGGTAACATTATATCAGGTTTATAAGTAAGGCCCATAGCATTTTAGCTAGGGTATAGCTGATATGATGTCAGCCTCGTGGGTGTAATGATCAGCTTGTTTGTGTACCATGCGAGAGGTCTCGGGTTCGATTCCCGACATGTTTGATGTGAAATATTTTTATTTTTTATTTTTTTTGTTTTAAAAGAAATAAATATTTGAGTTCTTATGATTTACCCAAATATTTAATTTTCAGGGCCATTTTCAACGAGTTGTATATAACTCGCTATTAGAAAATGGAATCAAGTTGGGGTAGAGTGGGATTCGAACCACAGACCTTTGGTCCGTGAGTCCGAGGCACTAGCCACAGGACCACAACCCGATTAAACGGTGATTTAAAACGGTGTTTTCACACTAGAATATTTCATAGCCCCTACCTGGAGAAACATATCCTTTTTTTCCATAATCTTTCCTCCTTTCCTCTTTCCTCTTTTTTTTTTCTTTTTCCCATTGAGTAATAGTTTTGATTTAAGGTAATTTATTACGTTTATTTCTATTTTAATAAATCTTTAGCTTTTTAATCTTTTATCTTTTGAATATGTTCTGTAACTTAAATTATAAAAATAAAAGTTTTATTTCATTGGTTGCTTTGAAGAAATTGCCATTCGGCATAAGCCCGCCAATGTACGAATAACATTTTGTACAAAAAGTTAAATAAATAAATAAAAAATAGACCAAAATTGCTTCCCTAGCGAATTATTACGCTTAGATTCCAACACCTATTTTCCTAATAATAAGCGTAGCATTAGCATTTTAAATGCTAAACGAATTAATTTCGCACGCTAGTAAAAATAGCATTAATGACCATTACCGCTCAGAATTTCCCTCGTAGCTGTGTCGGTGGGGATTGTGTGTGTGTGCGCGCGCTGTGTGAGTACGCTCTGTACAGTTACGTCGGTGTTACACCAATACAGAGAAAACGATTATGCAAGATGTTGCAACCATTTTTCTTTGTGCGATCTCGTAACTACAGGGCGACTACAAATTGACAATTTGTTTCTATCAAAAATATTTTAACTGCAAAAAAAAACATCGCACAACAAAACTAGATTTTATCGCTTTCGATACATTTATTCAAACGAAAAGATCATTTATTTTGTAAAAAAATAAAAATAATGATGATTATTATCACATGTACGCACAATGATTATTCCTACTCTTGACAACTCCATCTTATTTTATTTTATTTTATTTTATTTGGGAAACCAAAAGTTCTACATACATATTTATAGTAAACAAACAGAAATAATGTATAAATTCAGAACCAGAAAAAGTGTACAAAGTTAGTAATGAAAATATAATACATATTATCTTAAAGTATATGTTGCATTTGATCGTGCAATGTTTTTCTAGGTCTTCCTCGTTTTCTGCATCCATCAACGTTCGCATCATAAGCAAAGGCTTAAAAAGGCAATAAAAAGTTTCGCTGTCCATTCGTTTTACATGTCCAAACCAACGTAGCGCTCCTTTCTTAATTTTGTCGATTTCACGCCATTTCCCCGCCATTACCCGCCACTTCACTGTAGGGGTAGGCAGAGAGAATGGACCGCCCCACACGTCTATTCTGGCAAACATTACTAGCTTCCTCCACATTCATTCATCTTGTCATACATGCCCTTCGGTTCTGTCTGCTTTTGACATGACCAAATTTAAGGTTTTGGTTTATCTGATCATGCCACGTCTTCTTTGGTCGTCCTCGTCTCACGTTGCCGTTCATTTTTACCATATTTACTTGTTTTACCATTCTTTTGTCGTCTATTCGTTCTACGTGACAAAATCATCTCAGAAACCATCTCAGCCATACATAATCCACGGATCTTGACATTTGAGCACCTATCATACATGTTTTTATCCATAAATATTTTCCAATTCCATATTTCGCTCCCAAAGATTAGGTCTGGCACCAAACTTCATTATGAACGGTTAATTTCGCCTCCTGCGACAAACAATTGTTTGCAAGTTAGATTTCAGCGCACTATTCACTCTGTTCCTGGCACTCACCCCTCTTTCAATATCTTTCTCAGTCTTTCCATCCCCACTAAAAATACTTCTCAGATACACAAATTTCTCTCCCTGATTCAGAACATCTTCGTTCACACTGATCTCATATTAAGTTATATTTTCATCCCTTTCAAAAATCATCACTTTCGATTTATCAACATTCATTAGCAAAACGCTTTTGTTGCATACATCGAAGACCTATCTTACCAAGAATGGCAGGTCTTATTCGCTGCTAGCAAGAAGCAAGACACCAAAAGACATTATAAATAAAAATAAAGATAAATAATAACGTAAATTCTAAAACGAATATCCTCTCTGAATACAATAATTATTATTCTGCTCTATTAGAGAGTTAGAAACTTTAAATATATAAATGGTATTTACTTTTTTAAAAACATTTATTTATTCTCCATACTTTATTTCTCATTTTCTTACGACATAAATCCCAAAGTCCTGTGTTGAATCAGGACGAATTATTATTTAAACACAACGTATTTAATGCCGCAGCGAGACTTATTTTCGGAATCTCTAAGTTCAGTCATATCACTCCACTACTTTGGGAATTACCCTGGCTACGTTTTCCACAGAGGGTGTCATACAAGCTCTGTTAGCCTACGTATAAGTCACTGCATAACTCTGCTCCATAATATCTAAGGGAACTTTGCATTCCAGATAAACTAGCAGACAGACGTCTTACGCTTAGATCAGCTACATCTACGTCGTATGGAAAAGTTATTATACCTCTACGCAAACAACGCACTAAATTCGGCGAACGCGCATTTGCGGTCGCAGGCCTTATGGCATGGAATGCTCTCCCAGAAGAGGTGCAAAACTGTGAGAGTGAAGTGATGTTTCGGAAGAAACTTAAAACGCACTTGTTCTTTAAATCATTTAAATTACTCCTTAGCATGTGGTGACAAAGTACATTGTTTTTCTAAAATTATTTTTTTTTCTTTATATAATCAATTTGTAAAGCGCCCTTGAGGTATTATATTACGAAAATGGCTTTATATAAGTTATCTATAAAAGTAGGAATTATAATATCCCAACAGTTATTATACTAAGTGAGAAATTTTATTTTAAAATAACACATGGCTTATAGACATAAATATATCAACTTTTAGAATTCATTTGATTAAATTTTACCAAAAATTATCGATGTACTGTGGTTATCAAATCAGTTATCTGTGCAATAATAGGTGCAGATTGGGAGATTAAAGTAATGGTGAAAAGAAATGAAAGATCAGCGAGATTAAGAACACCCTATATCAAAACTCGTTTTTAAAAAAACGAAAAAAAGTAACTGCTTTTTATAAATAATTTCTTGAAGTTTGAAACAATAATTAGTTTGTATGGATTCGTCTTAATCAACACAAACAAATTACTTTTCAAACACTTTTTTTTAAAATAAAAATCTCAATATAATTACATTCAAAAAACCTTTTTATGGAAATATCTTACATTTAAAATAGAAATTGAAACTTATTTATGGAAAATACTAAAATAAATTGTTACGCCACGCAATTCATATATTATTAGGTGATAAAAATATTAGTTACATCCATTTTAAAAAAAAAAATCATATTGAGTTTGTCTAAATGTTTTTGGACAATGGATGAATTTTACTCTCAGGGAGTTATTAAGATTAACGTATTACAGCAGAGACGAAGAAGAAGAAAGAAGATATACTGCAAGTCTCTATTTTTAAGGGGTTATTTTTTTAAATATTATTTATTAAAGAAAAACAAGAGTTGTTATATAAGAATACAAAACATAAAAAATAGTACATACATCCAGTTAAAGTTTTTCACAAATATAATGAGAGAACATGTTACACAGTAAAGAGAAAAATAATATATTATATAAGACATGAGAAAAAAAAGGAGCTCGTAAGAAGGTTAAGGGATGAGGAAATAGAGTGGAGGAGTGGAGGAGAGGAATTTTCATAATATAGTTGACTTATTCAAAATTTTGATATTATAATAAAATAAACATATTTAAAGGAACATAAACTTATTACACACTGACAAATATTTCATTTTACAGTGTTTCAAAATGTTTTATTATTTTGATGTCGAGTATATAAACAGAATTTAAATAATTATTGAATTTTTTGCAAATAGAGAAGCCGTCACTAACAAAAACACCCCCACAGTGCATTATTGCCTATTATGTTTCACAATACGGACTATATCTTCGTTCTAGTAACGAGAGAACCCTTTTAATACCCTGTCATCGCTCTAATTTTCTTGCCTACTCTTTCACAGTAGTAGCCGCTCGATTGTGGAATAATCTACCCACTAATGTTTGAGACGCCCCGCTCCTTCTTTATTAACATTTAAGTCAAGATTTAAATGTCACTATCTAAATATTTAAATTGTTCCTTTATCCTTCTTCTTTCCTTCCTATTCCCTCTCCTCTATTCATAATATAGTGTTTTTTTTATATGTATATTTATATATGTTAATCTTTGCTTTTAATTTTTGTATAAAATTGTAAGATTCAATATGTCCATGTATTTGTAATTTTCTCAAACTGAACGATTTGGGTAGGTAGGAAGAAATTGCCTTAAGTCAATATGCCCGCCCTTATATGTTTATATATTGTATATGTATATAAAGTGCCAAATAAATAAATAAATATATGAGCGCTCGCAAAGTTTTTCTTTTGACCTAAGAAAGCTCAGCCTCATAAATTGATGGTTATCACTATGGTCCTTAAAATATAGCTTGATTAAAGTGACAGCTGCCAAACTAATGTCACTAGTGTTGGAAAATTATTGATCACTGATCATGTACCAATCAAATCAATTTTATCAGATTGTTCATGCAAACATGAAGAATTTATGTAAAAACGCAAAAACGAGCCTATTATAGTGTGTTTAAGACAATTATTTACTAAATAATAAGACAATATTTTGAGTTTGTCCAAATTTTTGTAGACATGGACTGGATTCAACTCCCTGGGGAGCTGTTTATATTAATATTTTACAACAGAGATGAAGAACATTCACTATTCTGCCCATATTTGGACATCTATATTCCTTCAATTCTTTCATCTGTTGATGTTTGTGAAGTAAAAGAGCTAAAACCTTTATTTATGCGGGTGAGATTCATCTAATTGAATTATTTCACCTACATACTAGGCAACGCCTGAAAATGTTATTTTTTCAATTCCTATACTTCTTCATGGACCAGGTGGATTTATCAACAATATTTTGAGTTTGTCCGAATTTTTGTAGACAAGGACTGGATTCAACTCCCTAGGGAGCTGTTTGTATGTTTGTTTGAGCTTTCAGCTCTTTAACTTCACAAAAATCAACAGATAAAAGGATTGAAGGAATATAGATGTTCAAATATGGGCAAAATGGTGAATGTTACACAGTGTGTAAAGTGGTCACTTAAACCAGCCATTGACAGGTCTTCATCCCTGTTGTATTATGTTAATGTTAACAGCTCCCCAGGGAGTTGAATCCAGTCCTTGTCTACAAAAATTTGGACAACTCAAAATATTGTTAAAAAAAAAAAATATTATTTGTCTTTGATTTTTCCGGCTGTTAATTATACCTGGTATTCATTGTTTTTAAAAATGTATATAATATTATATAAGTTAATATAAATATAATCTCCACCAACAAACAATCTACAGAAAGTGGCTTGGTGGGATTTTAGTTTTAGTAAAATATGTGAATTGAAATTTTAAAACTGTGAAAATGTATAATTATATTAATTAAAAAAAAAAAACGAAAAAAAAGAAAAAGATTAATATCACCCGCATTAATAAAGGTTTCAAATCCTTAACTTTTTCATTTATATATATATATACAACATTCTGAAAAAATGGAATTTAAAAAAAAAAGTTAATTAATAAATTTGTGTCCCGGTTGCGTTTGCCTTCAAAATTTTAATAGATGTGAACGGTTGCACAAAAATGAAAAGTTTGAAGAATTTATGAAATATTGATGTTTGAACACAGGCAGAGTGCTAAATATTACACAGAGCGTTATGTGGCTGCTTGAACTAGCTATCGATCCATGTAAATGCCTAGACTTTTCTTGGGTGTTCTCAATCTGTATTGTCATATGTTGATATTAATAACTCCCTAGACTAGAGGGTTGAGTCCAGTCTAAGTCTAAGAATACTTGGACAAACTTAAAATATTGCTAATAAATAAATATTACGAACAGGAAATTTATTAAATTATTAATGGCAAAAACGTATTTAGATAATTTCATGAAAAAAATATTGTTTTTTTAGTTTCACGTTTGTCCGCTGGTGGTGTAAAATCGCTTTATATGCAACTCAACTGGGGCGTATGTAATATAGCGAGAATGAACGAGACAGAGCTATGAGAAAACCATTACGAAATATTGCATAAGAGCAAAGATTCAAACCTTTAACTGCATAATGCAGCTTTTCATCTTCGGGTCGACTGCGGAGCCATCTGTTGACATTTTCACAAAGCGCTTACCTGAAAAATACAAAATAAAAATTATTATCAATAATTATAACGTGTAATTTGTGTAAAAAAATCATTTTTAATATGTTTTATTTAAATGATAGCGAAATCAGAACCGGTCACGGAAGAGTTCTGGTGCCGACCTTTACGAATGTAAGCAATGTATGGAATTAGAAAAACATGTGTAAAAGTAGGCTGAAAGCGATCTCTGTGACAGATAATGTCGAGATCAGTAAATTGTTTAAGGCTGAGATAAGCATTTTTAACCAAATCAATTATTCTTAATTTATTTTATTATTATAGAGTCTTAATTTAATAAATAATACATATTATTACAATTATTATTATTATTGTTGAATAATTTATAAGGCGCTATTTTTGAGAAAATCACCTCAAGGGCGCTGTAGAATAAATAATTATCCCAACAAGCCTTGCAGCTATAGAGCGCATGGACGATTGGGATTCTAGTTTCTCTTTTCAAACTATAATATATTTAAATTATAACAGATAGAAGCTAGCCTAAGCTAGCTAAAAATTTAGCTCCCATTTTTATTCCGTTTTACTTTGACAATGAAGTTTTTTGTTTTAATAATATTAAATAAATAAAACTAGAAAATAGTTTCTAAAAATAGGAATTAGATTATAAGAAGTCTTGCAGCTACTGAACGCATGGACTGTTGAAATTCAGTCGAAATTTAAATATTTTATGGTTGAAAAATCTATATATTGAAGCAAGATTAACAATCGTCTTGCAGCTACAAAGCGTGTAGACGAGTGGAATTCTAGCAACTTAAAATTACATCAATAAATTTACAAAAAATAAACATTAAACAGAGTAGATGATTTGTAAAGTATGCTAAAAAGTAAACAATAAAAAAACAGTAATTACTTTATAAAACAAAAAGCATTATGCATTAAAACATATTTTTCCCGATAAAGTATTAAAAAATAGTTTTTCATCGGGTGCTCAGACATTAGTTTTAATTAAGATCAAAATTTAAAAAATACAGACATATTATTGGATACATGTAAAATAATGAACGTCGAGTAGTAGTGACGGGAGAACCCTTTTAATACCCTTTCACCGCTCTAATTTTCTTGTCTTCTATTTCATAGTAAAAGCTGCTCGATTGTGGAATAATCTACCCACTAATGTTAGAGACTGCCTTCTTTATTTACATTTAAATCAAGATTGAAATGTCACTATCTAAATGTTTGAGTTGTTCTTTTCTCTTTCTTCTTTTCTTCTAATCACCTCTCCTTTCATCTTTTCATAGTAAAGAGAAATTTTTTAGTTACTTTTTGTTCAAATTTTTTGGATAAAATTCTGCGAAGATTCGTAAGAAAAAATCGTAAGTTTTAATATGTCCATGTACTTGTAATTTTCTCAAACTGAACGGTTTGGGTAGGTAGAAAGAAATTGCCTTGAGGCAATATGCCCACCCTTATATGTATATAAATTGTATGTATAAAGGGTAAATAAATAAATAAATCGTCGAGATTGTAGAACAACGTATGTGCTTTTCTTTAACTTTACGTGAGAGAGGTTTAATTAGTTTTTTTTATCCTTCATGTCGCAACTTGTGTAAAAGTACAAAAATATACCATTTGATACATGAGTTAGTTATATTTATATATTTTTTTAATCCTGAAAAAAGGCTTTGTATAAGTTTTTCAATATGAAATATACAAGAAAGTCAATGGCGCATTTTCCGCACATCAATCGTTGTTGTAACAAAAAGAAAAAAATTCAACAAAGCAGATAAAATGGTTTAAGTAATATTATTAAAAGAGTAGAAAAAGAGAAATGATAACACAATTAATTCAATCAATAAACATACGTATATATTACGATTTTGAAACACGATAAAAAAAAATAGTGGGTCCTAATAAATGTAACCAAAAAAAGATAAAAAAATTCATACTTATTGGTTGCATAAAAAAAAATATATTGTAATTTTGAATTCCCGCAAAAACAGTCGTTCCATTGGCCACGCCCCTAGCACATCGTGTTTATTTGTTCCCGACCATTCAAATTTGTTTAGAACATTGTCACGAATCTTGATCTCACAACTATCAAGGCCAAACGTGTCGCGTTTTTCTAGTGACATATTTAAAAAAAATCTTTTTTAAATGTATGAATGAAAAAATTTCTTCACAATATTGCAAACTGATTTTGAAAATACAATTAATTATTTTTTATTTTTTGCATATATTTTTATCGGTATTCGTAGTATGTGATATTTCCCTATTGACTAATCTATACATTCTGGACCAATGGGCATAAAAACAAAAGTTGCTCTTAGAAGATTTGATATACTTCAGACTTTGACTTCTGCTGATACGGTTGGGAAATGGGAACATGAAAATAAATTGATTGCAACAATGATGGGACATTATGTCTAGCATTGCATTTTGACACATTAAAAATATAAAAAAATAATTAATTAATTAATTATGTACATATACAATGTTGTTATTGGACACACACTAGAGAATATGTGTTGCCTATTTCAAGACTTAAGATCAAAACTAAAATAAAATGATCAAATAATGCACACCATCATTTTTACAACAATAGATCGATTATCTAATCGCTGTATGTAGATTTCAGTGCTTTATGCACCTTTTCGAAAAGTTTCTTATACATTATACAGGTGCATAAATATACCATGGCTTCGGAAACGTGTAACGTCTACTTTCGTCTGGACCAAATTTGTTTTTACCTTTTTGTTACGCTATAAATATCGACGCAATCATTCACGCGAGAATGAAGAACCCTTGGCGGATGCAAAAATGGTATTTTTAATTTTTACTATATTTTTCAATACTGATATACTAATGTTCTTACCAGCTTATTGCTTTTTATTTTACTTTTGTGTTTATTATTTTTAATATGCGTCCTTAGATTTAAGGTGTAATAGTGGATCTGATGAAAAGTTAGGAAAAAAAGGGGTAGAGTTGGGTTCCAACCTCAGACCTCTGACCCGTGAGTCCGCAACACTAGCCACGGGACCACAACCCGATGCAGCAACAGCGAGACATCAACAAAAATAGTAATTTTCTATAGTTTTTCTGATAATATACTCTTTAAATTATAATTAAGTTTTTCTGCAAATAATGAAACACGTGATTTTGAGTTTTACAAAATTTTCACAATAAATAGTTGAAGAGTGACATTATTGTTACATTGTGTTAAAATGCCTCAAAATATTCTCAAGTAGCTGTATGAAATATGTTGAAACAATTGTCTTGCTTATTTTATGAAAGCACAATATGTGTACTGTGTAACTAAATAGCACTTAAAATATTTTTGGATTTTTTAAATATTCCAAATACGCGTCCTTTTTATTTTCAAACGAATCTCAAATGAGCTTTCTATGAACCAACTAAGTAATGTGATTTTTTTTTTGAGAAAATGTACTTTAATTGCATTGAATGTGGTTGATGATTGATTCAATGTGAACTTATTTATTTATTTAACACTTAATATACATATACAATTTATACATATAGGGGCGGGCATATTGCCTTAAGGCAATTTCTTCCTACCAACCCAAACCGTTCAGTTTGAGAAAATTATAAATACATTGACATATTGAATCTTACAATTTTATACAAAAATTAAAAACAAAGATTAATAAAATAGAAAGATAAAAAAAAAATTAACATTATACTATGAAGAGAGGAGAGGGGATAGGAAGGAAAGAAGAAGGATATAGGAACAATTTAAATATTTAGATAGTGACATTTCAATCTTGACTTTAATGTAAATAAAGAAGGGGCGTCTCTAACATTAGTGGGTAGATTATTCCACAGTCGAGCGGTTACTACTGTGAAAGAGGAGGCAAAAAAAATAGAGCTATGACAGGGTATTAAAAGGGTTCTCTCGTCACAAGAGATAGTCCGTGTTATGAAAGAGGTTGTAGGAGCTCTCCCAGATATTTAGTTCATTACCATATTAAGTTCTCCAAAACCAAAGCCATTTTCAGGAGAAGTGTACAAGTTTGGATTTTGTTTATTTATTTATTCATTCAAAATTACACTCGTTTAAACATAAGTGAACTTATTAAGGCTTTTTAGGCTGTGCCCGTGTCAAGCCATAATAATCAACAATAAAAAATACATAGTAAAATTAATTAGAGTCAAATATGACATGTGAAGCAATATAATAACAATCCAGAAAAAAAAGTAAAAGTAATAAATAATTAAATCCAAAGAATACAATTTAAGAAAGATAATCAGACATCATTTTATCGATAGTCCATATCTCTCGGAGCGTATTTCAATCAATTGTCCCGTAAAGTCAACACGACAAGTTCATTTTTTTTATAATTCATTGCCCAAAAAAAAATGTTCAAAACTCGTTTATTTATCGTAGCTGCTCCAAATTTAATCTACTTAAAAAAAAAACTTTTTGAAACACTGTAAAATGAAACATTTGTCAGTGTGTAATAAGTTTATGTTCCTTTAAATATGTTTATTTTATTATGATATTAAAATTTTGAATTGGCCTACTATATTATGAAAATCCCTCTCCTCCACTCCCCCACTCTATTTCCTCATCCCTTAACCTTCTTACGAGCTCTTTCTTTCCTCATGTCTTACATAATATATTATTTTTTTCTTTACTGTGTAACATGTTCTCTCATTATAATATTGATGTTTTTTGTTGATATCTCCATAGTTAATGATTATGATAAAATTATAAATAAACGGATCAATGAATCTTCTTTGTTTAGTTTTACTTTTTATTATTTTGACCAACAAGCGCTTTCTCTCATTATATTTGTTAAAAACTTTTACTGAATGTATGTACTATTTTTTGTATTTTGTTTTCGTGTTGTACAACTGTTGTTTTTCCTTGATAAATAAAAATAAAATAAATATTCAAATTTAGATTCATACTTAATTAATTATACGAAATAAAAGTATCATTGAAATCCCCAAAGTAAAAGTATAATAGTAAAAAATAGTAGTATTGAAAAAAAAAACAAAATAATAGTATCATTGAAATCAATAGAAAAAGAATATATATATATAAAAACATAATTGAAATGATAATTAAGATATGTTTTCTTTAAACTCACCCTACACTGTAGTAAAAAATAGGTGTAATCAATAATATGCCAAAAAAGATTGAGTACTAAATGAAATTTTAAAAAAAAAATAATGAAAAAAAACATTATTATATCATAATATTTAAAAATGATATAAAAGTAAAAATATGGAAGGAGAGCAGATTTGTCAATTTTTACTAATTGCTAATCTCGAACTTTAAAACATTGCGTATATTGATATTTATTTTTTATTTTATTTTATTCAGAAAACATACATTCATACAAAGAAAGTATTAAAAAAAAAAATTTAACATAAAAAGACCAATTAAGTTTGCATAAATTAAAAAGATAAAAACATCAAATGTGACAAAAAAATAAATAAGAATTTTAAGTTAGAAAAGAATAATTGTTGATATTTGCGTTTTCCATGGAGGTAATAAATAAAAATACCGAATGTGCACTCCGAGCCATCCACGCACACACGTGAACGCACATATAAAACAAACACAAACATATACATTACATGCGGCACATATACATAGCATAAACCACTCAAGATGCACATTCAGCAACTATCCCAAATAATCGACCCCATGAAGAAATTTTCTGTACAAATGCAACGTGCAGTTAAACATGTCTACATCAATACTGAGTCCGTTTTAATATACCTACTATTAAGCGTGTTCTCCAGATGTTTATTGAAATATATGTTTATGTAATAATTTTTATTTAAAGTATTATTGAATAATATACATGCTTCCATTTTCCATTATGTTGTACTAATTATATACAGGAGAAGAGCCGTTTTATATGTACTTATTCTTTATGTAGTAAACCATAAGCCGTCGTCGCTTTGTTACAGTTTTATTAAGTGAATACATATGATTGGATGGCAGACCCTTCTATGTTTACATTTTTTATAGTTTTTATTTTTATTAATTTAACCTGTACACCTGTTTGTATTCTAAATAAATAAAATAAAATTATCCCCTGTAAATTTAACATTTTTGACTTGCTTAAAATATGCAAGTCCGATATGGCATAAAACCACGTTTTGTATACCTAAATCTGAAAAATATAGCGTTGCTGTCTAAGAAAATAAATATATTAGCTAAGCAGTACCTGACGCGGTTGATGAAGAAGCAGAAGACGAAGAGGTGTTACTGTTGTCTCCTGTATTCGAAGAAAGAGATGACGAAGCGTTCGTCATCTCCGCAATCCTCTCAGCAACAATTCTTCCCGCAGAAGTCAAGTTGTTCTGATGTACCGACTCCTGATTTTGTCCCGGCGAACTAATAACAGTACTGTTGCTGCTCTCGTTCTGAACTACGACTGTTGTTAAGGTCTCCAGCTCCAAGTTGCTAGACTCGTCGATGTTTGAGATGTTCGAGATGTTTGAAATTTGGTGATGATTTCCCGTGTTGTCTATTAACACTGATCTAGCCGCCAATGTTTCCATGACTGTTTCTGTCAACGCCCTCGTTGATAGCTCGTCCATCTGAATATCCTGTTTTATGTCAATGATGATCTGGTGATGCTTCTGACCCATCGCTCCAGACGATGTCTGGACCTGTATGTGGGTTTCGGGAATATTAACGTGATTAGGGAGAGGCATAATTACGAACCCTGTGTGACCCCGCACACTTATATTTAAAAATTAACGAATTTGTGCCGTAGTAATGCTAATTTTTACACTAATATCTTTAATTTTGCATATTTTTAAAAAATGAACACATTTTACGTGATTTCTATTCTTTTTTGGTTTTAATTTACATAATTTTTGGACAATTTTGATCCCGCGTGTGATTGATCCTCGAATCTTCTATTTCGCCATTCTCAATTTGTTGAACACAATTAATTTCCCAATCTTAATCTGCTGATATATTTTTTTATCTTTTATTTTTACTTTTTGTCATTTTTAAACAAACAATCGCAGTTTTTTTCTGTTTTTTAAACAGTTCACCCATTGTTTAAACTTGTTTATATTCCCGGATTGTTTATACTATTATTTCACTGTAAAATTCAACACTTCTTGTCAATTTAATGTACAAAAACAATCAAGAAATGGTTCAAAACAAAACTCCGCTTTAAGTTGTGCGCACTTAACGAAAATAAGAAGTGTTGAAAATAAACACGTTTCTGAAGCACATATATGTTTTACACTGGTTTCAATATTTTTAAAGTGATAATTACTTCCAAAATGAATTGAATGATGCAGTTTTGATTACCAAGGAAGCAAACTGCGCCGTTTTATTTCCCGGATAGCTTTCGGTACGTTTGTAACGTAAAATCGATAAAACGAATTCGCTGTTTTGTAGGGAATGTTTGACAGCCTACAAATCTTTACACTTTCATAAATAATCCGATTTTAATTCACTTATCTACGGAATACCATAACTTTTTTACATCCAATATATTCTAAATGTATTTGATAATATTACTTATAAATATTTTCATTGAACACGTACGTGGTACCGCTTAGAATTTATTTTACACGATTTCGAAAATCTTAACTAAATTTATTATATTTGACTAATCAACTGCATTTTACAATACAAAAAACGAGAAATATAGTACTTTTTAAAAAAAAAATAACACTGCACTAATTATTAATTTATTTTTAATATTTTACACGATTTGAATGCCTACAGTTTTTTAATATTTGTTAAATTGTTCCTTTATGTCAAAAAATTTATCAAGCGCATTTAAATAAACAATTTTTCATTCCTAAAACACCTTGACATTTATTGTGTATGTAGCAAAATTTTTGACTGCTTGACACACATGTGTTTTTGAGTAAAATTTAAACGAATTTTGAAACCATTCAAGCGCACATTGTTTATCGCGAATTAATTGTAACATTTCACTGAAAATATCCACTATTTAGACTCCTTTTAAACAATTTCAGCTCGTTTCCGGTACGTGCCAACTATAAGGTTGTTTCCATTCCAAGGCTCGCAGCAGAATGCAGCCTCAAAATCAGGTCAAAGGTCACCAGGTGCGATGCAACGAACACATTCAGAAGGCTTTATATATTTGAGTAATGATTTGGTGATAACTTCAAAACAGCCGGAACAAACAAAGCTGGCTTCAAAATCTATCGATTTTAAACAGCAAATTTTAACGCATACTTAGCGAGCGTTTCATCAAAGATTTTGACAATTTTAGATGCATTTAACATCCACCAAAATCTACCGTATCTTTCAGTTATTTTTTATCAGTTTTAGATAAAAAATCAGTCGTATTTCAGTCTGCAGTGATTTTTTTTCATAATCCAGTCGTATTCAGCCTTTTGTTACTGCTAAGCTTGTCCAATTTACGTTGATTTACCCAATCTTTTCAATCAAATCGTTCCTTTAATTCCTGTGTGCATTTATCGAAATGGCATTGTCACTAAACTCCATTTTCTTGTGAAATTTTCAGTAATTTAAACACGGATCACTTGCCAAAATAATAAAAATATCAACCAAAATAAACACAAGTCATCACAACAAACCAGGGGAGGCTTTTTGCCGTTGATGTTTTGTTTTCCTTTAGATTTTCACTCATTTCACCTAGAAACGCGACGTTTTCACACGATTGCAACAAAATACTAAAGTTTCCAATGATATTTACGTGATTTTACGTCCAGAAATGATAAAATTCACCTGATAATTGTTGATTTTGAGGCGATTCGGGTCATTGTATTGCACACTGACCGACATTTTAAGCGCTGTACTACAAATACTACGCACTATCGATCCGCTGCCTCCTCTCCGTATTTTCAGACAGAGCCGCCCCGAACCCACCCGCTTTAAATATAACCTCAAGAAATAACGTACTTAAAAGCAGGTTAAAATTTTCAATAAACAAACGGTCTACAAAAACACGGCTTAAAAAAAACGACACTCAAACACACCTATTTATTTTTTAGCATTGTTTTTAGAACAAATCACTATTACTTTGATAACTTAGCCGGTATTCTCAATCCAATAAGTAAAATTGATAAAAAATTAACGAATTTCCATCTGTATCGATGAGCGGTTACAGTGTATTTTAAGTTGTGTATATTTGATATTATTTCACAGTGAAGTTTATTTTTTAAATTTCAGCATTTTGTTTTCAGTTTAGTTTCAGTTTTGGTGGCGTGGGTGAGCGGTTTGGCGCGGTGGGTGGGTGGAACGAGACTGTACGCGAGGCCGGTTGGTTGGAGGGGAGGGTGTGGGGTGGAGGCTGGTTGTAAGGCTGTATTTGTAGGAAGGCGGGAGATCCGAATATAGCGGGCCTATTCTTGCAGCGCTCGTGTTTGGTGTAAAGGGCTCTATACACAAAGCAAGCCATTATAATTAACTATATTTTTTTGTTACATATCATCATTCCTTTTGCGCGCCCAGCTCTGCATAGGGCACCGCATTGGTAAACCAAATGCAGTTTAGTTCGATCGTCTGTTACATGAAGGTAAGGTAAGGTAAATAAAATAAAAATCAGTCTTACAATCAGAATTAAAACCAGGAAGCCAAGCATAATACATGAACACGTCAACCCCCACCCTAAGCTGCGAGCTTTTCTCCATTGGATTTTCTTTTTAAAAATTTTATCTGAGAGAGTAGCCAATCGAGTCGAAAACACTTGTCAAGGACTCTGGTTTTATTTTAAACAAAGAACTGTATTCTACATCCGCAAGGACACAGACAGTAAATTGCTTTGTTCTCTTATTTGTAAAACATGTTTTTATTTTTTATTTATTCTTTTGAAAAACCCGTCAGGATTGGATAAGAAACATTACAAGATCTAGTCCTGTTATGTTTCCCTAGCGAAGAAATCCAGCCAGTCTGCAAACGTTTGGACATACTCAAAACATTGTTGGACATATTTTATTTTTTTATGTATGTAGTAGATAAAGAAATTGTATTTTTTTAATAAACCATTTTTATTATTATTGTTATAAAATTTAAAATACAATAAAAAAACAAAACAAAAGAAAAAAAAATCTCAAGTGGTAAGGCAAATTATTGTATTTTTTACTGTCCTACGTTTGTACTCGCTTTTTTATTGTGGTAGTATTGTTATTGTTTATATTTGTATATGTCAGCATTTTTCGTAAATGTTACGTCATCGTTTTGTATGTTTCCCAGTACATTTTTTTTTTAAAAATTTCTTTATTTTATTTTATTTGGGATTTTTACAAAAAATACATAAACAAAATTAGTAGATCTCACCCACATGATAAAGGTTTCAGCTATTTACTTCACAAACAACAACAGATGAAAGAATTGAAGGAATATAGATGTTCAAATATGGGCAGAATGGTGAATGTTACACAGTGTGTAAAGTGGCCACTTAAACCAGCCATTGACAGGTCATAAGCCCTGTAGATGCCTGGACTTCTATATTACCCTATCTTAAATGTTCTTCATCTCTGTTGTAATATGTTAATATAAACAGTATGTCAGCAGTTTTCGTAAATGTTACGTCATCGTTTTGTATATTTCCCAGTGTAATTTTATTTTTATTTTTTTATTTATTTATTTTATTTTATTTGGGATTTTCTCAGCTATTACATAAACAAAACTAGTAGAAAAATATTAACAATACTTAAGCCAATTAAAAAAATCCACTGTAAATCTAATGACATATAATATATTGTTTTTTAAGTGAGTCTTCTTTGTTTATTCTCAAATGTAATTAAAAAAAACTAAATTGTTAAGTGTCCTCGGCACGAGAAACCCCAGTGAGGTCACATTATTTTTATTATTAATTATAGTTTGTAAGGGAAAAATATGAATAAATAAATATATAAAAAATATAAGAAAAGAGTTAACGTAATTGTATGTGTGTGACGTTTGTATTCATGTGTATGTTAATGTGTGTATGCGTAAATGAATGAGGGAGAGGGTGCGTGTGTGTGGGTGCGTAAGTATAAAAAATACTTAACTTCAATATTAATACATAGATGGTGCTCCAACACGCTAGTGAATGGTTTCTCATTTAATAAGATATATACGAGAATCAAAATGGTACCTGTGTCGATATTCGCTAATAAGCGGAATGGGGAATGTTGTAAAACGTAAAGTGGAGACATAGGTAACATTTTTTGATTTTTGTATATATGTTATTAAATGAGAAACCATTCACAAGCGTGTTGGAGCTATGTATGTATTAATATTACCATCTATGTATTAATATTGAAGTTAAGTATTTTTAATTAGCATATTACTTTATTTTTTGTATTTAAGACTCTTCCGAGTTAAATTAAGTACTAGTAATCGCCTGCAGATGACTCTGCAATTTATTTTTACTTATATTTTGACCAGATCTTATTACACAAGTTCTATTTATTAATTTAGATATTAATAAAAAATATATACCTACTCCCCCTTGGGAGAAATCCAGATTTGTGTATGTACAAAATACACGTACCAAAAATAATGTTGTTTAATATTAGGTGTTGCCAAGCATCAAGTTGAAGTATGAAAATATTAAACGAGTATAATAATCCCGATCGATAACTTTCACGGATGTTTCATTGTGACCGCGCATACGATAAACAACCACGGTGAAAAATTGTTATCACGCCGCTAATTAGCACGTCGATAGTCATTTGTGATTGTGCTGCCGGTGTATAGTGTATAGGTCCACAGGATCTGGGGTTAGCAGGTTTGATGCAGATCCCCGCTGGCTTTTCGGTGTACGGTATGCATTGGTATATGTAGACCTACGATGCCGCTACACTCACACACCGACGGCCTCCCCCTCCCGGGTCGATGGCCAAACAGAGAAATAGCTGTCTCCCTCACACCACACCCCTGCGTCTCTTTCTGTTGGACGAAGAGGGCTGCAGAGGGATAAAAATAATCAAAAAATTCCGTACTGTAAATCTAGACTCATTTTTCAGAGCTCCAAAACTGTCCAATGCACTTCTTAACGATAGTAAATAATAACCCATTACTAGAAAGATGAAGAAGGTAAGATGTAGGTCTAGGCATCTACAGGGCTTATGACCTGTCAGTTTTAGGCATACAAGAAACCTTTACTTTCTATCACTTCTTCACAATATTTTAAATAATCCCACTTCGCCTGTTTATCTAAGAGAGCATTTCCAACCTTTACCTCAACACGGACTATCTTTTCGTTCTAGTAACGAGAGAGCCCTTTTAATACCCTTTTATCGCTCTAATTTTTTTGCTTCTTTTTTTTTTACAGTTGTGGCTGCTCGATTGTGGAATAATCTACCGACTAATGTTAGAGATGCCTTCTTTAAGTCAAGATTGAAATGTTACTATCTAAATATTTAAATTGTTCCTTTATCTTTCTTCTTTCCTTCCCATTCTCTTTCCTCTCTTCATAGTATAGTGTCAATTTAAAAAAAAAAAAATTTGTTAATCTTTGTTTTTAATTTTTGTATATAATTGTAAGATTCAATATGTTCGTGTACTTGTAATTTTCTCAAACTGAACGGTTTGGGTAGGTAGGAAGAAATTGCCTTAAGGCAATATGCCCGCCATTGTATATAGATTGTATATGCATATACGGAGTTAAATAAATACATGAAAGTTGGCTGGTTCAAGTGGCCACTTTACACACTGTGTAATATTCACTATTCTGACCATATTTTAATATCTATATTCCTTCAATTCATTCATCTGTTGATGTTTGTAAAGTTAAAGAGCTGAAATCTTTATTTATGCGGCTGAGATTCATCTAATTGAATTATTTCACCTACATACTAGGCAACGCCTAAAAATCGTAATTTTTCAATTTCTATAACTTCTTCATGGACCAGGTGGATTTATCAACAATATTTAGAGTATTACAACAGAGATGAAGAACATGTTCTTTATTAATATTAACAGCTCCCCAGTGAGTTAAATCTAGTCCTTGTCTACAAAAATTTGGACAAACTCGAAATATTGTTGATAATAAATACTAATATCATCATCATCATCAGCATTCCCTTTCCGCACCTAATAGTGCATAGGGCACTGCATTGGTAGACCAATTGCATCGTATCTTATTTATCCACAAATTTGGTTTGTGTATTAAAGTATCACTCGTCTTTTATTTCTATAATAAATTACAATAAACTTATATCCAGAATTTTCACTTACACACTTAAATTCATCGTGTCATGATCATTTTGTTATATGAAGGTAAGATGATTGTTCTTACGCTTCGGGTGATAGTTTAAGGACTACAAAATTGTATAGTTTAAAAACATCTTTTAAAATAAATATTTCAAATTAATTATGTAAGGAATCGATCCCGAGACTTCTTGCATGCTAGGCAAACGCGCTGACTACTGCAACACGAAGCCGACAAATAATATGATAGAGATTATTTATTTGAGTTCGCTTCGACTTTAAAAAAATTGCAGATTTAAATAATCAATATTTTTAGTATGGAGGTAGAAACTTTTACAGGGATTATGAAATGACATTCGCTGGTTTAAGTGGCCACTTTACACGCTGTATCTTTTACCATTCTGCTTATGTTTAAACATCCACGTTTCGTCAACTCTTTTATCTACAGAGCGCCATATAACCCTGTCTTTGCAAACATATGTCTTCTCGTGCTCCCGCGCCGAAGAATTTGACCGATTTTGAACACCTCCAACTGGAAGTATTTGTTGGGTTTGGTCAGACCACGTCTTTCTCAGTCTTCCTCGTTTTGCTGATCCTGCATCCATCAATATTCGCATCGTAAGTTTTTTCAGACGTTCTTTTGATGTCCATTCACTCTGCATGTCCAAACCAACGCAGAACCCCTTTCTTGATTTTATTTATTTATTTATTTACGGACATTGTCCATTTATACAATTCATGGTATATTAATATTAATATTACAATATAAGAATAGTTAAAAACATTAAAATAGAAGAAAAAAAGCATTGACAAACATCAAAGGGACATCGAGACAAGATATGGACAATTTATTTAGTGCTCGTTTAAATCCTTGTAAACTTAAACCAAAAAGGTTCGGATGATCTTGTCTCGAGTTAACAATACGACAAAGACGGATCGGCTCATTGGATAATGAAGACCATAGTGTGTTCTATGCTGATCGATGATCAGTACTTCATTGTTTCTCAACCTACGAGTCGGAATATGGAATTTTAGTTGTCGTAGTAATGATGGCACGTCGATTATACCATTTAGTAGGCCGAACATATATATGGAGTCAATATTAGTTCTACGTTTTTGTAGACTAGAATATTGAACATTGACTCTATATTCAACGGAAGATCTATTTGTGAGGTGCCTACTACTTAAATTTTATGATAAATTAAGTGAGGTCAAAAGAACTTAACAAAATATAAACACTCGTTCAGCAACACAAATTAACTGTATTGTCCCATTTGTATCAACCGCCTTTGGTAAAGCAGTACAATGTAATTGCTCCAAAAATATTTAATGATTTATTGCCAAATATAAAAGACTCAAATCGTAAAACAAATTTTAAAACAAAAATAACTGCACATATAAATAGTGTAGAGAGAGATTTTTTTGAAAAATATATGTAAATCAAAAAAACGCAGTACTTTATTTAATTGGTAAACATATTTTTATTTATATCCCTACAGAGATGAGGTAGAATTTTTTTCGAATTCAGGATTATGGATATTCGAGCGTTTAAAGGGCTTATGACCTGTCATTGGCTGGGTTAAGTGGCCACTTTAAGTAGGTACTACAACATTCCCCATTCCGCTTATTAGCGAATATCCACACAGGTAACATTTTTGATTTTTTGTATTTATGTTACTAAACGAGAAACCATCCACAAGCGAGTTGGAGCGCCATCTATGTATTGATATTGAAGTTAAGTTAATTTGTGTATGTACAAATACACGTACCAAAATAATGTTGGTAAACATATTATTTATATTTTTATGTGTTTCATTGTTTTATATTTGTTTTTATTATATATTATGCTTTATTATTTATCAACAATATTTTGAGTTTGTCCAAATTTTCGTAGACAAGGACTGGATTCAACTCCCTGGGGAGCTGTTTATATTAACATATTACAACAGAGATGAAGAACATTATATTACCTTCTCTTAAATGTTCTTCATCTCTGTTTTAATATGTCAATATATTATTTATGTTAAGTAACATGTATTCTTGGCACATATATATACTTTATATTTGTATAATAATGATTTTTAATTTCTTACATTTGATTAGCTAGGCATTTATAATAAAGTAGTTTTAGTTTTATTAGTATAGGACTACTTACGCTCTAAAGATAAAAAAATCTCCATCTTAGAACAGGCTGTGCCATGTTAGATGGAGACTATCATAAACAGAGAACACTCCGTTTACATTTCACATTAATTGGTTTTATATAGATTCCCTGTTATTAAGTATGTATTTAATTATTTTTTTTGCAATAAATTTATAAATAAATAATAATAATATTAGCATAAAAATAATTACCTCCTCTAGTCCAAGCATCCACGCTACTTTTCGAAGCAAGCGATGTTGGACTGATTCAATGTGATTTATGCGATTGACATAGAATGGAGTCCAGACCACTATTCTAGGAGGCATATTCTAGAAGAGGGCGAACAGTTGAGCAATAAAGAGTTTTGATTATACGGACATTAGTAAAATCAGAGGATATTCTGTTAACGAAGTAAAGTATAATATATATTGTGTAAAAAAATCACTGTGATTTCTGGGATTCACATAGAATAAAATGAAATATACCCACATACAGGCCATGCCAGGATTTTGTTTTAATTTTAATTTAATTTTGTTTATTCAAATCAGTTTTATATCAAATCAGTTTTCCACATAAATACAAATATAAAAATTCAGTTCAATTAGATATAATTCATAGAAGTGCATGTGTGCGAGTTTTTTTTTGTGTGAGGATGCGTGTGTAAAAAAGTGGAGTGTGGTTTTGGTAGGTATGTGAATATGTGTGTGATTGTATATGGGTGTGAGGGTAGGTTTAGGGACAAGGTAAGTGTGTGTTTGATATGAGTGAATGGAAACAACTTAAATTTATAATGTAAAAATATTTTTTTTTTATAAAGAAACATAATTTTTTTCAAATAATAGTTTTTTAATTTTGGTTTTAAAAGTGAGTTTACTGCAGTTAAATATGTCTATGTTATTGAAAAACAAATTATAATTACGCGTCAAGCGAATCAGAGGAGAGTTCTGTGCATAGTTGGTGCGAACTGTAGGTACATGGAAAAGAGATAGATGTGTGACGGGTGCGGTGGCCAGGTACATTAAGGGCATTTGTTGTTTGTTTTGCATAAAAAAATGTTTGTTAACTATGTTTATATAATGGACTGGCGCCGTGGCACAGTTGGTAAGACAGCTAACCGTGAAACTAGCGTCGCGGGTTCGATTCCCGCCAGTTGCAAGAAAAAATCCAATGTAGATTTTTTCTCATTTGATCTGGGCGTTGTGGTGTACTTTTTATAACTTCCTTCCATATCTTATTTCCTACCTGCTGACAAGTCTCTAAAGAAGAGGTTTAGTGGATTAAGAAGTATAGAAATTGAAAATCTAACATTTTCAGGCCTTGCCTAGTATGTAGGTGAAATAATTTAATTAGATGAATCTCACCCGCATGAATAATGGTTTCAGCTTTTTAACTTTACAAACAGCAACAGATGAAAGAATTGAAGGAATATAGATGTTCAAATCTAGGCAGAATGGTGAATGTTACACAGTGTGTAAAGTGGCCACTTAAACCAGCCAATGACAGGTCACAAGCCCTATAAATGCCTAGACTTCCATATTCCCTTATTTAAGGTATTCTCTATCCCTGTTTTTATTTGTTAATATAAATTTGATTTTAACTTTTTAATTTAAGAAAAATAATGTACTTTGTCACCACATGCTAAGAATTTATTCAAATGATTTAGAGAACAAGTGGGTTTTAAGTTTCTTCCGAAGCATCACTTCACTCTCACAGTTTCGGACCTCTGCTGGGAGAGCATTCCATGCCGTAGGGCGTGCGACCGCAAAAGCGCGTTTGCCGAATTTAGTGCGCTGTTTGCGTAGAGGTATAATTATATATTGGCGGCCTCCGTGGTGTAATGGCCAAGACGCTTGACTCACACACGAAAGGTTCCGGGTTCGATTCCCGATGAGAACACAAAAATTTTAATGTGATTTTTCTCAAGCCTGGGTGTTCTGTGATGTAATTCACCACTGTAATTGGGCCTCTTGGCCTGTTGTGGTGCAAAAATAAATAATAACTTTTCCTTTCGACGCAGATGTAGCTGTATTTTAAATGTTCTTTATCTCTGTTGTAATATGTTAACATATATTTACATTGACGTTTCCCCTTACGTAAACGAAAAAAAAACTATTCTTGTGCACATAATGGGGAGTGACGTCTTTCAATGGTCTGTTTATTTAATTATTAATTATTAATATAATTTAGGATAACATTATTAATTTCAATTTTTTGTTATATTTATATATGATGTTTTTAATCAATGCTACACAAAGAAGAATTACAAATGTAACTTTTCACTTCTGTCTTAAATATATTGTATTCCTGGCTATACTTTTTATTATCTTTGTTCATTTCATTAAAGAAAAATATTTCTCAGTAAGTATAATGATGTTGTGCTGTAGTTATTTTTAATTTAGGGATTAAGATATTACCACCTGTTCTAGGTCGCGTAATTACGTCTTTAAATTAAAATGTTGCCAGTTAGTCTTTAGTCGTGAGTTATCTCCTGTCTCTGTCCTGCTCAGTTGGTCGGGCGTATAGTGAAACGATCAACAAAGGAGACGCGTATGCGGAAGGGAGCGACATACTGAATAGAACTTACAGTAGACCGATGTAAATAGTCCGTGCCATTTACTGTATTACTTGTTTTGCTTGCCAAAGTGATATGACGTGATGACACTTGCTCCCTCCGTTAGTCATTCCCTTTCTTTTGGGGACGACTTTTTAGCTCGGATTTGTATGGAGTATCATCATTTTCAAGTTTTGAGTTCTTTGTCTGCAATTACATCAATCGCTAATTTATGAATAAATTTTAAGGATTCTAGTTGGAAAAAATCTGTCATATTTTTTTTTTCCATTATAAACTATGATTAATAATGAAAATAATGTGACTCACTGGGGTTATCCGTGCTGAGGACACTTAACAATATTATATACTTAATATATTATAGTTATTTTTAAAAAACATTTTTACATGTGAGAATAAACAAAAAAGACTTAATAAACACAGATAATTAACAAAATTTTCAGACAGCATTAAACACTACGTATTTAAGTTTATATTTCTAATATAAAACGCACTGTAAAATTCAATTCAATTCAATTAATTTATTTCAAATATAACATATACATTACAAACATATATTCATTAGGTACATATTATAAAAAAGAAAAAAAATACACGAAAGAGACTCATGTCAAAGTAGTAGAAGAATCCTGCTCCGGAAAACCCCTTCGGATACATGGAACAGATCATCATCCAGAGCGATGTTGTTCAGCATAGCGGTAGCCCTTCCAACAGGCATAACCATAGGCAGGTTGGTCCTGAATATCGGAATATGAAACAATCTAGCTGACGCTGTCTACCAAAGTAAATATCAGGAACATACAAACCAATGCTCATTATAATTTCAGGATTATCGACCATACCGCGCAACAATCGATAAAAATGTGTAGTCAAATACACATTCTTTCTAGTCTCTAAACTGTTGTAGTCGAGCATACCCTGGAGAAACTCGGTCGGGTAGAGCCGAGGATAATACCCGCACTCTCTCATGTGGAGATATCTCAGAAACTTCTTTTGGGTTTTCTCTATAATAAGAGAGTACTTCAGTTCATGTGGCACCCAAATCATCGAGCCACTCTCGAGTCTACTTCGCACCAAGGAGTTGGAAAGAGTTCTCAGTACACGGGTATTTTCGAAAACCCTGGCAGTACGCAGAACAAATCCTAACATCTTCAATGCATTACCACTGATTGTCTTATGTGTTCATGAAATGTCAGAGTGCTCACAAATCTAACGCCCAGATCCTTAACATTCGATGTTCGTATCAGATTCTGGTCATTCGAAAACATAACGTAACCAATTGTTTAGTTTGTCTAAAGAGTTTTTTAGTTGCTGTTCGATAAAGGAGGTCATATACTAACTTTAATATTTTATTTTGCTGTCTTCGTAGTCTTTTTATGTCATTTTTGTTTACTGTTCCCAGTAGCAGTCGCATGTAACATATTTTAGATTTCACTTAAGTTTCATACACTAATTTTTACCGTTTTTCATTTTTAAAAAGACTTGATAATGTTGCTATTCTGCTAATTAAATAAAATAAATAAATAAAAATTACAGTCAAAACAAACCCACACCGCTTCGCGATTCCACGATGGAGGTTTTCTATTGGTCTGTAGGCGCGGCAGTTTGAAAATAGAACACCAGAAATCAATATGGCGGCGCGCGCCGGAACAGCTGACCGATGACAAATGTCACTCTGACATTTCATAGACAATGACGTTTTGGATGAAATTATTTATTATTTACAATTTTTATTCTTTAGTATATAACCTTATTTTGTTTTGAATTATCATTGGTTTATACCAAAGTTGTTATTATTATTGAAGAAATGAATGGATGTTAGCGTTTTAACACAACTTTTCAAAAATTTGATTTATTACATAGATGAAATTGAAACCAGCCACACTATCAAAAAGTGGCAAGTAACCAATTTTGAAAGCGAATGAATGTGTTATATATTATCAATAATTCTGTGGCTTGGGATAAATACTTAGGACTAACAATAGATGGACAATTGTCATGGAAAATTCATATCAGCAATTTAATTAGCAAAGTGGTGACATTATCGAGTCATTTTTTAAAAATCAAAAAATTTGTTCCAAAAACGGAAAATATTCTAATGTATGAATCCTACGTAAAAACTAAAATATGTAATATACAACAACTATGGGTAACAGGATATCAAAATGACATAAACAGACTACAAAGACAGCAAAATAAAATATTAAAGTTAGTATATGACCTTTCCTATCCAACAGCAACTAGAAAACTCTTTCAACAAACTAAGCAATTAAATACAACTAAACTCTTTCAACTAAAATCCTTAAAATGTATTTATAAATTAGCCATTGATGTAATTGTAGACGAAGAACTAAAACTTGAAAAAAAATGAAGTAAACGGACACAAACAACCTCACAAACAACCTTCTAAAACGAGACAAGAACAATCGAGACTAATAAACCATGGACTGAAATTATACAATGAACTACCAGACAAAACTAAACAAAAGACTCAGACAAACTTTTCAAAAGATATAAAAAATATTATTATCAACAACAGAGTATGATTAAAAATTTTTATATTATTTTTGTAAAATGAATGTAATTATTCGTAAGGGTCAATAAATAAATTTTCAAAATAAAATAAAAAAGGTGAATGTCGCAAATCACAAAATTATGGGAGATTAATTTTACAGTTATTTTGTTTCATTTCAATAAACTGTTTGAGGTGTTAGAAACTATTTAAAAAAAAAAAAAACTCCAATGTGTTGCAACAGAGACGGAAAACGTTTTTGAGAAGGGAATATGGAAGTCTAGGCACTTACAGGGCTTATGAACTGTCATTGGCTGGTGGTTAAGTGGCCAATTTACACACTGTGTAACATTTACCATTCTGCCCATGTTTGAACGTTTATATTTCCTCAATTTTACTCTTCCTTCTGTTGACTTTTGTGAAGTTAAAGAGGTGAAACCTTTATCACATGGGTGAGATTCATCCGGCTGAACCAACACACCTACTAGGCAACGCATGAAAACAATTTTCTAATTTTTAATACTTCTTTTTTTACCGGATAGTTAATTCAACAACGTTTTGAGTATGTCCAAATGCTTGCAGACTGGCTAGATTTTCTCCCTAGGGAGTTGTCCATATTTAAATTTGTTGCAACAGAGAGGGAAAACAATTTTGAGAAGGGAGTGAGTATTTACAGGGCTAATGACCTGTCATTGGTTGGTTTAAGTGGCCACTTTACACACTGTGTAACATTCACCAAATGGCTTTATTGATGCATCATCGTTACTGGAACAAGTGGCATTCGATGTTCCGATCCGCCGGTTGCGAAATAATAATGTGCTGTTCCTCGATCAGCACAGCGCAAACTATG